>NC_056743.1:416602187-416664687 GCF_019279795.1 Protopterus annectens | reverse complement strand
TTTTTGGCTGGGCTTTTATAGGCCCTAGGGCCGATAGCCTAGTACCTACCTATGAACCTAAGTGGATTTTTTTTTACAATAAAAAGTGAACTTATAACAAAACAGGGATTATTAAACACACAATAACTTTAAAAAAAATAAGGCGGTAATCAACAGAAACCACTATGTACAATATTTAGACAAGTCTAAACAGTGTTATGTTAGGAGTTGGAGAAGTGATAATATAGTGAAAATAACAGAAAGAACATATGGGAAATTTGGGAGACTATGCTTTGTGACCTAAAGAAGAGCACATTTGCATACACCTTGAGAAGTTTCTTCAGTTGTGTCTGAAATGAGGAATAATTAGAGAGGTTTTTAAGCTAGGAATGGACATCTTCACAGAACATGGGTCCAAGGATGGAAAAGGAGTGGTTAGAGTAATGTAGTCTTGTTTTTAGGTGCCTGCTGGAGAGGGCTTGCATGACTATGTCATATAAGGTTATAAGGAGGAGTCTAAGAAAGATAGAGGCAAGAGAAGGGCAGGAGTTTTCTTTAAGGACCCTGAAAAGTGGGTCTGTATCAGATTATTGAACCAACAAAAGGTCGAACACCTCTTTATCCACCACTGTTTGTCAAAGTCTGACTCCGTCGACTGATTGTTTACAAGAACAGTTTTGAATGATAAGTAACCAGTGGGCCATTATCGTGAATTTGCTCTTTTTCCCATTGTAGTGTGATCTTGGAGTTGGTAAATTTAGTTGGGAGGGTATGGAGGGGGGTGCAACCAGAGTGGGTTTTACATTTTGCTCTTTTTATTGCAGTCTGTAGTTTGGCCAACGTGTTACTTACTGTGGGAAAGATTTTCTTGGTAGCAATTCCTCGACAGATTCATGTTTAACAAATAGGGGGGAGATGAAGAGGTATTCAACCTTTTGTGGTTTAGATAATGTGATACAGATCCCTGAAAAGTTGGCAACCAAGAAGCAGATTACTGAACAAGCAGCCAATTAGCTTTGGATAGAGTCAGAAAGTGGTGTCCATACTTTGGGGAGAGGGTGATGAGACAGCAGATGAAGTTCAAGGTTTTTTGGATGGTGGAAAAGTTCTTTTGGAGGCAGCTGCTACAATAGGGAGGCAGTATTCAAGCTGGGCTAGCAAAATTGCTTTGCTTATACTATTTCTAGTTGGGTAGGAGAGGAAAAATGAGATTTTGTTGGCTCAGAAAAGAAGGGGAGTTATCTTTTTCTGGGTGTTATTGAGATGTTGGTGTAAGTTAAGTCAGGGGTCAAGCCAAACTCCCAGGTATTTGAAGGAGTTAACCTGTTCAATGGCATTGTTAAGGTGGTCATAAATAAAAAGTGAATTGGGGATTGTTGTTTTAAGGAGGTGCCAAAAATCGAAGTTTTACTTTTGAAGGAGTTAAGTAGTAGTTTTTTTATTGCTCAACCAATTAATGAGTAAGAGGAAATCTTTTTGAAGATCCTGCTGGATTGGATTCCTAATGCCAACAAATCCTCTAAAGAACAGACAACAATTTCTTTAAGCTCTAGCATGTACTTTAGCATTTTGACCCTTAACTTTAGACAAAGTAATGCCTGTGGGTGCAGCCATGGATTTCGGGACAACTGCTCCTATTTGGAGGGGTAAGCTTAATTTTTAGACAGAGTATATAGTTTTGTGTGTTTGGAGTAAAGTAAAAAGGGAAGGGGTTGAAAATGTGTTTAGTTTTTTTGTTTCTTGAGAATTTGTATTGACAAGACATGTCTGGAAAAATGAGATATGGGTTGAGAAGAAGCAACTACATACAAAATCAGACTGCCATGTATTATCGTGTGCATGTAAACTCCAAGCTGGAAGCATAAATTCAAAAGAGCTGTCACATATAATATTTGGGACAACAGCTTTTTTATCAGAATGGCTGCTTTCTCAATATTAGCATGGAATGTAAATGACCTAATAGGCATAAAAAAAAGCAAAATGTATTGACATATTAAAAAATGGAAATTGCAAATAGAAATGCTACAAAAATGCACACAGTTGTGAATTTGACAAGGAAATTATAACAAGGAGGGCATTCAGCAGACTATCATGGACAAATACTGATTGTGAGAGGAGCTCCAGTAATGAGAGAAAATGGAAAAAGACATTAATGGTATTTTTGTGGTAGTTAGGGGCTATTGACAATGGAGGAGAATGATGCATGGATGCATTTATATTCCACCTAAAACTACCATTACAGTGCTTAGGAATACTGGGAGAAATAATACATTTTCAGCAGGGAGTATTACTTATGGGTGGGGAATGGAACATGATTTGCAATAGTGAGGCTGCACTGGGGAAATGATAACAAATAATGACAGATTTCTGAGTAGTATATGAGAATATTCAATATGGAAGATGTGCATTTTGAGAAGGAACTCAGAAATAATGTGCATATTGTTTCCTAAGATAAAATAACTGGGTTAAACCAGAGAGAATGTATATTTCACAGGGGCATGTGTATTTAGTATTTGTATGTAGTTGAGAGCTTTGAAACCCATCCAATAACTATATCAGATCATAAAAATAAAGATATAGGGTAATGATGTACAAATGACATACAGGAACTTTTATACCTATCTGTTCAAAAGAGAGGAGTTTAATGATATTGTTCATACTTTCTTAGCACTAAAAGAATTTATATCACAAAAGATAGCAAGTGGGATAAAATGAAAATGGATTTTAAAACATGGTAGAAATAAGAAAGATGTGGTAAATTAGAAGTATGCATTACTTAAATTTGTTGAGGAAAGGTTAAATTATTGCAGAAAATGCAGAATTTTATATAACAAGAAGAAGAAAGTACAGCTGTGTAAGTTCTTCTTATCTGTAACAGTAGATGTTCGAATTCCTAAGTGCCTCAGTGGCATTTTGGCTACCTGTCTAGTTAACCCAGTACTGGCCAGCTTTCAAAGGTTTTGACCCCCCCTTTCCTAATTGGCTGAGCATATCCTGAAGAAGTCAACAGCTATCACCGGAAGCAAGTGTTCACGCTTTTTTACTTCCAGATGGAGTGGAAAATACCTGAAGCTAGAATCATCTAGCAAAAGTAAATTTACAGCCAATGACAATACCATATAAAAACAAATCCGACAAAAAAATGAAATAAAGAGGTTGAAACCCACCTCAACTATGCACAATTTGGGGGCATGGCAAGTGAGTGCTGCCACTGAGGCAGTGAGGAATTTAAAGATCTACTGTTACAGGTAAGTAGGACTTACGCAACTGTACTATATACATCATTCCCACTACTTCAGTGGGGTTTTGGGTAAATTTCCAAAGCTTACCCTTCCTGGGAAGTGGAAGGATAAAGATTCAAGTGACCTGGAGAATGACCCTAGTAAAGTCTGCTCTGGACCTTCAAAAAGAAGGTAATACCATAGGACCAAACTGCTGCCCCTACAATACTTCTAGAGTCTACCCCTTTCCAATATGCCATCAAAGAGGATAAGATTCTAGATGAGTGAGCCTTAACCTTGCCTGGAATATATTTACCATAATGGGAGTAAAAGAAAACAAGAGCAGAGGACAATTATCATGCTATAGTTGCTCAGAGACATGTTGACCTTTCTTAGCCCTCATGCAGGAAACAAACAGCTGTTCAGAATTCATAAAGAGCTTTGTTCTGCTATGGTAGTACCAGAGAGCTGTCTATGCACATCCAAGGTATGTAGAGTCTTTTCTCCCTTATTTTATGCATCAGAATAGAATACAGGTAGGTTGATGAATGATGGATTAGTGTGTAACATACCCTGTCCTTGTGAAAAATCAGTTAGGAATAGCCTGCCATGACAGCTTGCAGCTCAGAAGCTCACCTTGCAGATGTGCAATGAGTAAAGCAGTCTTTCAAGAAATTAACTGTAAATCAGTCTGAGAGGCAGGTTCAAAAGGAGGTAAGTTCAATATTTCAAGAACAAATCTGAGATCTCAGGGAGGAGAAATTTGCTTCTGAGGGGGGCTGATGTGCAACACTCCTTTCATAAACTGTTTGACCACAAAAAGAGATAAAAGAGGTGGCTCCATGGGCAGACAAGCCAAGATGGCCACAAGATGCACTTTGACAGAAGCATATGACAAATCATCGCTAAGCATCTCACACAAATATTTCAAAACCAGAGGGGTTGAAACCCTTTTGGGACCACTGTTATTGGCAAAATCTGAAAAGTCTGTACTGACAGACTGGAGTGGGGTCAGAAAACAGAAAGGGGATTCTGGATTCAGGGACAATTGATCCCTCCATCTTTGCAGTTTCTGTTTCACAAATCCCAGTACCAGTACTTGGAAATCCAAGGGAAGAAGAATGCTGGGTCCAACAGTTCATCTAAGTACCACTGAATTTTTTATTTGTGTAGTCTGGCTAGTGGTATCCTGAGGATCACTGATGCCATGATGCCTAGAAGTTTGAAGAACTTTATTGCTGAGGCCGCATCTACAAGAAATCCAAGAACATGCCCTGATAAGTTAGATCTTTTTCTTCTGGCAGGAAAGCCATTATTTTTACTGTGTTTATCCAATACCACAGGAAAACAATTCACTGAAAGGGTGTAAGGGAGGACTTTCGAAACTTCAGTTTAAAGCCTAAGTAGGAAATGAGGGATGCAACCTTATCTAAGGACTCCAAGTAACCAGATACAGAATCTGCTCAAATCAGCAGGCCATCTAAATAAGGAAAAATGGATGCCCAGGGTTCTATAATAGGCAGTCACTGGAGCCAGACATTTTGTAAACACTTGAGGGTAATGCAGAAGACTGATAATGTAAGCCAGACACAGCAAATCTCAAAAATTTTCTGAAACTGGGAGCAATAGGAATATGATAAGTGTCCATAAGAGTCAGTATACAACAATGTTCTGTAAGTAAAGGTAAGCATTCTGAATTTCGAACCTTTACAAAGGTGTTTAGAAAGGACAAATCTAGGTCTCCAGGAGTGCTCCTTTTTTGGTACCAAAAAGGTTTTGGAGTAAAATCCTTTGCCTTTGTGTACTGTAGGCACTGGTACTATGAACCCTGCTTCTACAATGTGATGTAGCACTGGCTGAAGCAGCTCTGATTGCTTTGGTGGGTGTGGGGTATTCCCCTGAAAGGTGGAGGATTTTCTATCCACTGCCAAGTGTACCCTCTCCAAATTATTCTCAGAACCCATTTGTCTCAGACTATTTGTGGCCAGGCTTAAGGGTTGAGAGAGAGTCTCGGGAAAGGAGGAAGAGACAGAAGGGTGGGAAGCAGGGATAGGAGTGTTCTGTTACTTAGCATTAGTCATTCCTTTGCAGGAGGTTGATCCTTTTCAGACAGGAAGCCCTCTTGTTTTGTCTTTAAAAATTATCCTCCTGCCATTTCTTCTTGGATCCCTGACTTTTGTTTGGCTTGGATTTTTGTTTATTTTGTCCCTTGTAAGCATGTTGTTTGGGAAGAAAATTGGTACATAAAACATCCTAGATACCTCATGCATTAATTTGCCTCTATTATCCCAGTTTTTGAGAATATGTATAACAGAGGGTCTTAACACCAATTCAGAACTTAAAAAGGTGCATTTGAAATGTCAGCTTTTAAAACTAATTCAGTTTGGTTGGGGCCCCGCTCCATTCATCTCCCTTAGCTCGTTTCACTCCGCTCCGCTACATTACCATTTCCCACCCACCCCCACTACAACTACATTTATTCTAACCCCTCATCACCTGACTAATCACTGCTCCAATCACCCACCTCTCGCTATTATCTCCAACCACACCCTTACTTCACTTCCTACCAAATCATCACCTGACCACTCACTGCTCCAATCACCCACCTCTCACTATTATCTCCAACCACACCCTTACTTCATTTACTACCTAATCATCACCTGACCACCCACTGCTCCAATCACCCACCTCTCATTTTTTCTCCCACCACACCCATACCTCACTCCCTACCTACCTACACTCACACCTACAACTAGCCTCACACTCACACCCACCTCTATTATTTCTGATAGCCTGCTGCAAATAGCCAAGCATCACCACTATACAACATGCATATTCACACTAGGATCTCTCTTCCTAGCTCTCACAGCTCTGGCCTACATCACATCCACACTTTCTAACACATCACTATGCTATAGTTCATACCATACAACACATAGCTCCCCTCTTACTAAAACACATATTAACTTCACTATTAGCCCTACAATATTCAAGGATAACACTATACTACACTTACCCAGAGCCTACATACCCAGCAGTCACACTACAAAAACATCATTTACACTCAACATTGACATACCTCTTATTTATTTAAAATATTCTGTTCATTACCAAGAAACTACTTATATCAGGTGACATACATCCAAACCCAGGGCCATCCAAAGCCATACCCTCATCCAAACTGACATCTGACCTACTGATCCTTAACATCAACACTAAAAACATATCCAACAAACTACCAGACCTGCATGCATTCAAAACCCTCTACTCTCCTGACATACTGACCATTACAGAAACATGGTTAAAACCTAGTACCTAAAATGAAGAAATCCTCCCCCAGGTTATAATATTTTACGACTGGATAGAGTAGGTAGAAAGGGTGGCGGGGTTGCAATTCTCTGTAAAAACACACTGAATGTCCTACCCCTAAAATCCCTCTACCTAAATTTCATAATGCAGAGACTTTAGGCTCATAAACAATACAAAAAAAAATTCAACATTCTTTGTTGTTACATCCCTCCAGGAAATAACTCCCCCCATAATTGAGGAAGTCCTACAATGGGTTAGCAATAACCTTCGACAAGAAACTATCCTGCTGGGTGACCTAAATACTGTCTGGTCAGCCTGTAACTCTAAAAACCCCCCAACCATATCAATCTCTTTGGATTGTACCAACTCACCCAGGAACCCACTAGAGTAGATAAAAAGTCCCAAAAACAATCTATCCTTGACTGGACACTAGTCATTTGCTCCAAACACTATTACCAAACAGGTTGTCTACCAGATAGTCTTAGTGACTATATTCCCACAGTTCTCTGACACAAACACTCCCACAGCTTACAGACAAATTAGAAATGACCGCAACCTAAACCCCCTAGACTTAAACACCATTCCAAAACAATGTAATTGGGTACCACTAAGAACCCTAGGATTAGACCAAGCAGTTGACTATTTCAATTGCACCTTCACCAATATCGATTGGGTAGCACCCATTAGAAAAGTCAGAGTTAAAACTATGCACCATGGCTAAGCAGGGACACAAAAGCCCTTCTCAAGTCCAGAGATAAGGCCTGGAAAATCTGGAAGAGAGACAACACTACCCCATCCAGAGAAAGATAGCAACAGCTTAGAAATCAGACCAAGAAGCAAACTAAACTCAACAAACAAGACTACTTCTTTAGTGTCCAAAATAAACATTCAAAAAAATCCTCAAAAATTCTGGCAGGCCGTCAACTCCCTACTAAAACCAGGCAAAACCATCATTCCAGCCCCAAACTCTGCTGATAATCTTACAAGCATAGCCTCACAATTCAATCACCATTTCACTGAATCCATTCTGAAATTATCCACCCAATTATCCAAAGACAACCCTAAACAAACCCCACCAAACTGTACAGATAACCACCCTTCCCTTACCCTCTCTCCTGTCCCCACCCAAGCAATTAAAAACCTCCTCCTTAAATTGAAGCCTACCACCCTGGCAGCTAACTTACTTGCTAACTTTCTAAAATTAGCCACTGAGACCTTGTCTTACCCCATCTCAATCCTTATCCGCTCCATACAAGACGCATACGTCCCACAACTCTGAAAAATGTCATATATCATTTCCCTCCATAAGGGTGGAAACTCCTATGACTTCTCAAATTACCGTCCAATAGCTATACTATCCCCTCTATCAAAACTTCTCGAGAAATGTATGCATTCTCAAGTTTTGCAATTCTTGACCTCACATGAACTTCTTTCCACTACCCAGCATGGGTTCCACCCATACCATAGCACAACTACTGCCATTCTCTCCTTTACAAACTTGGTTAATCAACACAGAAATGCCAATATCTATGTATCAGCCATATTCTTAGATCTCTCCAATGCTTTTGATATGGTCTCACACTCCCTACTACTAGAAACCCTAGATTCGGTAGCTTTTGTCCCCTCTACTGTGGCCTGGTTCAAGAGTTATCTTTCTGACAGGCAGCTATCTGTCCAATGGCAAGGCACTCTATCTACATTACTTCCTACCTCCATAGGCATACCACAAGGCTCAATACTGGTCCCACTACTTTTTTCTATTTTTACTAACAATCTGCATACCTCCACCAAACATGTCTCACTTATCCAATATGCAGATGATTCAACTGTAATCTGCTCAGCCCCATCTCTTACCACTCTACAACTTACTCAGGAATCATTTAGCTCCATGGAGTGCTGGATTACTGACATCCAACTCATCCTAAACCCTAATAAGACTAAACTACTAATTTTTATCCTCAATAAATCTAAATCTACCCCTCTTTCCTTTTCCATAACTTCCAACAATGGCACCACCATTTCTCCTTCTACTCATATTAAACTCCTTGGTGTAGAAATAGACAAAACATATTCTTTGATGTCCATATTTCTCAAACTATCAAAAAAGTTAACAAAAAAATGGGTACTCTATATAGACACAAAAACTTCCTCTCAGATCAGGCAAGAATCACCGTAGCCGAAACTCATCTACTATCTACACTAATGTATGCTGCTCCAATTCTCACCATGACCAGAAAACTTTATCTTGAGAAACTTGAATCATGCTATAACAAAATAGCCAAATTTGTTAATAACTCCACCCCCAGAACCCATCACTGTCAGACTCTAAGAAATCTACAATGCCTGGAACCTCCTCAGCTACTCAGTTACCACCAGCTAGTCACCTCTTATAACATAGCGAAATACCCAGAAAAAAAAAAACAGCCCTGAATCAACTCGTCACTGACTACAAAACTAATTGTCCTCTACATTCTACTGACAAAAGACTACTATGTATCTCTAACGCTAACAATAATGCAGGGAAAGCACTATACCCACATACAATAGCTAAAACCTGGCATAGCCTCCCCTCTTTACTAATTTCTGCATCCTCTACCCTACTTTTCAAAAAAAAAAACCACTCAAAGCACATATTATAAACCCCTGGCTATGTCCCTGCAATACATAAAGGCTCAGTCGTCCTTTCCTCACCTACCTTCCCATACTGATAACCGTACAAAAGTACCAAACTATAATCCACTTCCTGCAGCTCACTCTCCTCTTTCCTAACTATATTGTTACCTACTGCATTTGTTGTTAATAAGTATATATGACTGTATTACTTTTCTTTCGTAAAACCTGACTGAGCATATTGAGAGCTTGCTCTCAATTGTAATATAATGAAGCCTGTATGATACTACTGTTTTTATTGTTTTCTAACTGTTTGTTATAAGTAATTTCGGAGCTTTTCTCCTCGGGCCTCCGCTGTAAATGGGCCTGGTCCAGTTGGACTATCCCGGTAAATAAATGTAAAATAAATTAATAAAATAATTCATCAGGCAGGTTCTGATTACATAACCAAGCATAATGTCTTAATACAACAGAAGCAGCAACATTTCTCAAGACTTTATCTGCACATTCATGCACAGCTCTCAAAGCATATTTCTTAATGTGAGTAAAATTCAAAACAATTTCATTCATATAAGACTTTTGTTCTGCAGGTAAGGATGCAGCAAAATCAACCAAAACGTACACACACTGCAGTATACATTTTTACATATAGCCTTGATAACTTAACATTCTAAAGCTAGATTACCAGAAAGAAACATCCTTTTGCCCTGATGATCTAACCATTTCCCCTCTTTATTAGCAGGCACTGGATTCATGAAACCAAATACTTTTTATTTTAGCAGGCAGCAGAGGAGGCCACAACTGTTTCAGCAGTCAAATGAGAAAATAGGCCTGTCATATCAGAGAAAACCCTATATCTTCTCTGAGCCTTTTTAGGGATTGCTGGAACAGATATTGGAGTCCTGAAGGCAGTTTTATAAATACATTCCAAAGCCGGGGGGGGGGATAGCCACAGAACTGGGTATCACATCCTCTATAAGCTTGTATACCCTGCCTAGGCCTGGGGTAGCTCCTGACTGCTCCCATGAAAAAAACATGAAACATCATAAAATTTAGCAATCATCTGAGGAAAAGTAAACACTTGTTTAGAATTAAGCTCAGCTTCACCTACTGAAGAATTACAGTGACTGGACTCAGTGTCAGCTAGGAAATCACCACTGTCTTCATCAGATTCCTCATCATCCTCTGAAACAACAGAAAGGTCTCTAGCCAAACTAGCACAAGAGCCAAGTTTGGGAACAACTACCAGAATTAGCTGTCTGCAGAACAGTCTTAGCTAACAAAACCACATCAGCCTTATAAACAGCCATAATCTGTATAATCCAGCTTCTGTTTCTTTTTTCTATGTGAACTTCACCATTAGATAAAATATCTGGGGACCAAGTATTATGTCAAGTAAGGGGTTTCTTACCTGGGACTACTCCTGCACCAAAAGGGTTTGGTTCTTCCATACCTCTTACAAGTACTGTAACAGCTCCAGAGGATATGTCTAATGCACGTTCCATAGTGGCCAGCACTACACTACAGGTTTACAGAGAACAACGTAAGTGGTCTAAAAACTGAGCAGTGGCCCTGACAGAATCATTAACTTTAGGCTGAGGCATATTTTTCTTTTTTTTCTTTTTTAGGTACAACCAGATATGATGGGGTTGGGGGAAGTACCAGAGTTAGGTTTCATTAGGTCATGGGAGAGAACCCTAGCCAAAATAATATATCAGAATAAGCACATAAAGTTTCTTGTAATAAGTATGTCCCCACACAATTAAACTCTGCCAAACTGTGGTTTTATCACAAACAGTTTGAAGTATGTTTAAAATTATTTTACAACTGAAAGATATTAAAAGAATTTCTAGTACATAAAGCACAAACACCAAAGCAACCAATGTGCCAAACCAGTGTTAAAAATTAGCTCCATACACTTTAACATTAACTGCCACAAAAAAACATTTAATAGCAATTTAAATTATATTTTCTTGTCTGAGAGAGTAACATCTCCACAGAAAAAATGTGATCCAATGTTAAAAACGTACAAAGCTATAAATACAGTAAATGCTGTGCAAATGCTGAAAAAAATCCAAGCTCTGCTACATTTTTTTTGTCAAAAAATGAAAATAAACATAAAATAATAACAGTAAAGACAGGCCTCTTTTGTCTAACACATACACACTTCACTTATGAGGGAAATACTGAAAGTTTCCTCAGAAACGGTAATAAATGAAAGATTTGTACTCACTGTAACAAAAGATCTGTATTGTCTGTTTCTGTCCTTCCTCAACATATGGGTCTTCGAATCTGTGTCGGCTACTTTCAAGCTTTGGATCCAGTGGTCAGTCTCCCCCCTTACCCATAATTCCCCTGTGTAGACCCACTACCTCAGATTGGGTTTGCCTGCAAGAAAAAAGACAAGTATACAGAGTCTAAGACAGAAGTAAAGAAACCTGTTGATATATATAGTCTTGATAAGTAACCTCTAGGAATGTAGGCTAAGTCAGCCAGAGCAGTCTGAGAGTTAAAAGTATAAATACCATAAAAATATGGAAGGGAGATGGAGAGTGGGAAGATGAAGAAGAACAGAAACAGACAACACTGATGTATCGCTATGTTGAGTACATAACGTTTGCATCTGATGTTGACTTTTCTATCCATTCCTCAAAGTATGGGACATGGTCTCCCACTACTGTAACAACTAGGTGGTCTTACAGAAGGATATTTCAGAACGCTGCAGAACCAAAAGAGGCTCTTGATCTGGACTGTATTTTCAATTTGTAATGGGACATGAAAGTATGAACCTTGGACCAGGTGACAGCTGCATAGATGTCATCAATAAGTAGTGTGGAAAAGAAGGCTGTCAATGAAGATACAGATCTATTAGAATGGCAGAATGGGAATGTTGGGGTGTAGACAGTGATAAACCCATTTCTTTGTAAACACAGGATATATATTCAGACAGCCAATTGGAAAGACTGACTTTAGTGACCTTTTCCATCTTGATAGGGGAGTAAGAAAAAAACAACTGATTAGTTTTCCTGAAGATTTTTTTTCCATGTAAACAGAATCATAACTGCCAGTGAATATCCAGTAAGTGCAATATTTACCTTCATTTGAAAATTCTGGGAAAAATAGAGGATGATTTATGGCTTGGTTGACAGAAGATTCAGAAGCCACCTTTGGAAGAAAGGAAGGGATAGTTTTCAAGCAGACTCTGTCTTTGTGAAAAAAAACATGCAGGAAGGTTTTGCAAACCAGGCATGGAGTTATATGACACAAATTTTAAATCAACCTAAGCAACAGGTTCAGATGCAGGGCTAGTTAAGACTTGCAGTAAAATTGTAATGCCCCAAGGAGGAACTGACTCTCTAAGTGGGGGATGTAATAGAACAATTCCTCTAAGAAAAGCTTTAGATAGTCTCAGGGATGCAGTGGGTGTGTGATGCTCTCCAACATGAAAGGAAGATATGGCTGCTAATCGTACTTTGATAATGGAATAGCTGGTTCCATTCTGAAAAAGACCGGGCAAGGAATTCAAAGACTCCTGGAAGAGAAGCTAAAAAAGGATCAAGATGATGTTCGACTACCCATATGGAGAATCTTTTCCATTTGCTTTTGTAAACCTGTTGTATAGAAGGTTTCTGGGAGGAAGTCAGGATATGAACAATTGAGGATGAAAACCTTGACTGTCTAGCCATCATTGGAATTGGAGAAACCATGCCGTCAGCTTGTGGGAATAAATGTCCAGGTGAGGCCACCCCAACAGGTGAGAGAGTAGATCTGGAGCTGAGTCCAACAACCAGAGAGGGGTATAAGCAGTGATAACCCATCCAGTGATGAGGCCAGGGGAATGGAAAACATATTTGTTGAGGCCAGAAGGGGGCTATGAGGATGACTGCAATCTTCTTTGCCATTGCTTTCAGTAAAAAAATTGAAATCAAAGGACTGGGAAGAAGACATAGATGTCCTAGGGGCCAGTTGTGAGTTATACCATCCCTTGGTGACTCCTCCTCCTGGGGGATTAGAGTGAAGAATTTGATGCAGTTGGCATTGTGGGGAAATGCACAAAGTTTGCAGTAACGGCTGAATATCTGCTGAACTACTGGATTAAGAAAACACTCATGAAGGAGAAGCATAGACCTGCTCAATCTACTACCACATTGGACTTCCCTGGAATATGGGATAAGATCTGGTTCCTCTCTGTTTGCTGATATACCAGATGACTGCCATGTTGTCTGTCTGGATAGATATCACATCTGAAGGGAGAGAATCTTAAAAGGCCTGCAGTGCTAGGAACACCACTCTCAACTCCAAGCCACTGATGTGTAAACTGGCCTCTGACTGTTACCATGTATCTGAATTTTCTTGACAGGTAATGGCCCCCCCTCATCCCAAGTGGGAAGCATCTGCAGTCACTGTGACTTGGGAAGAGGAAAGACTGATGCCCTTGTGAAACATATGGAGACCAGAACCACCACTGGAAATGTGTTTTACAAATCTTTTTTAAAGATACTGAGAAAGACATGGGTTGCTCTCTTATTAACCAGTGGACTGCAAGATTCTACTTTAGAACTCACATGTAGTACTTGGCCAGGGGAACCAAGGTGAGCAAAGCTGCCATGGAACCTAGACGTCAGAAAATTGTTTTTACTGGTGGCTTCTGACAGGACAGCCAAAGTTTATTGATGAATGGATGCACTCCTTGTTTGGGGAAGTGATGCATTTTTGAGCTGTGTGTCCAGTTGAGCTCCTATGAACTCTAAAGATTGAACTACGTAAAATTTGGACTTTGTTAAATTCACCATTATGTCTAGGTTTGACCACAGTTGGAGGAAATACTTCCTGGCTTGGATGAGTAGATCCCTGCTAGGGTCACTGGCAAGCCGGTCATCAACATAAGGGAACACCTGGAACCCCTACAGTTGAAGAACAGCTGCTTACTACTTCAATACATTTAGTGAACACCTGGGTATCTGTGGTGTGAGTAGAAAGCAGAGCTCTGAATTGAAAATGACTAGCACCCAGTAGGAAGTGGAGATACTTTTCGGAGTGTCTGTCCTTCTTTATATGGTAGTATGCACCCTGAAGATCCATCATGCACATCCAGTCATTCTCCCTCAGTAGAGGAAGAATAGACTGTACTGTGACCATCTGGAATTTTGTTGTTTTTTTATAAATTTATTCAAGTAACTTAGGTCCAGAATTGGCCTAAGTTCCCTATTTTGTTTGGAGATGAAAAGAATCTTGAGTAAATTCTGGATCCTCTTTGATCTGGTAGGACCTATCGGATGACTCGATTGTTTAGAAGCTTCTTTATTTCTGAAGTGGCTGCTTCTCTTTGAGAGGGTGGTACATCAGGAAGTCTTTCTGGGGTTAAAGGGAAAGTGTGGAAGGGAATAAAGTGGCCTCTGATTATGATCCTCTGCACCCATTTGAGTTGTGTGATGGAGGTCTAGAATGTTGGATGCAGAGATAAGCACCCCTTACTGCTTACAGAGCACAGCAGTTGGGCAACTGCTCAGGAGTGTAGAAAAGGCTTCTCAGAGAAAGGAACTCTTAATCCTTAATTCTGTGGATCACCTCTGCCCCTAGGCATGGACAGCTTTGTCTCCAGACCAAAAACCCCTGAGATTTGCGGAACCAATTTTTCTTTCCTTCTTTTTGGTTCCTGGAAGAGGTCCTATGAGGAGTGGAAAATTTGATCCCTACAGCAGAAAGGGATTTACCTTCTTTTTCAGTTCTAGATATTGTGTCCGTCTTTCACTTTAGGACCAAAGAAAGTCGATCCATTATAAGCAGTGTTTACAAAGGATGCCTCCCTCATCAAAGCATGTCTTAAGATGGATATTCCTGTGCTGGCTGATCTAGATGCACCCTCCGTGGCATTGATGATAAAGCATTTAGAGACACTGGACAAGCACAAAGACTGGGGGGTAGCTAGCTGTGCATCAACGGGCTTTCTTTGAGCCACAGGCAAGGTCCCTTGGAGAGATTTGGAGATCTCCTTGGTCAAATATCTGTGAAAAAGTGTAACATGTGCCAAATAATTCAATGCCCTCACGAGAAAGTAGATGAAGTACAGACTAGTTTCCTGAATCTGTCTTGTGTACAAGATTCCTTGTTCGGTGGATGGACAGAAGAACTTTTTTCTGTTATCTCCTTTTTGTTGTCTGCTGCCACTACCATGGAATCCACAGCTGGGCCCTTGCTTCAATGGGGAAGATCCTTGGTAGGAGACAGGAACTTACTGCTTTCTTAGGGATGGGTTCAGCTGTGTCCGGCTCCTTCCACGCCCACTTAGAGAGAAGGTCTACCATCTCATTTGTCTGCGGAACTACCCAAGATGCAGATGGACCAGAATTAAAAGCTTTGATAAAAACTGACTTTTCCTGAGAAAGGGTTTGGGAGGACCACCCCCTTTCTGTTTAAGCAGTTGAAATACTTCTTCAAATTAAACTTTTTCAAGGGTTGGAATCTGCAGGAACCTTCCCCTTCACCAAAGTCAGTATCACTATTGACAGTCTCCTGAAGGGAATCTGAGTGCCTTCATTGGCATGCATGCTTCCTGCGAACCTTCTCAGTAGAATGGGCTCAAAAGCTGAGGTGGTCTCTTCCAGAGGAGCCGGCTCAAATCTTTTGGTTACTGGTTGTCTTGATTGGACAAGGAGAGTAGGTTCCAGACCCATGGATATCCTTTGGGGAAGGGACGGATCTGAGCTTGAGGGATAATCTTCTCTCTGAGATGAGAGTAGTCTCTTGAAAGCCTCAAAAGCAAGCTCAATACAGATCTGGAGAGTCTAGCCTTAGGAGCCTAAGTCTTCAAAGTAGGCTCAATCTGGGATACTGCATGGCTCAGATCCAAGGCTGATGTCCAAGAGGAACCATCTATCATCGAGGCTCCAACTGGGAGGAATGATTCTCAGGACCTAAGTTCTGAACCTATCCCACTGGAACCGGTGCTGACCATTTGGATCTGAGACTCAGATAGCTCTGAAGAGGTCAGGGTCGACTGGATCAAAGAACTCATCAGCACTGAGGAAGAAAAAAAACGTAGACTCTGATGCAGACCTGCTCCAGGTGGAAGCTGGATCCAAGGGAATTCGGATCCAGACTGGAGAAGGAGCAACAACTGAATGGGGAAAGAAACCATATCCCTGGTCCTGGCAGAGTAAGGCTCCTGGTAGATCTGTCTGACTAGCAGAATGAAGCAGCAGAAGGGGCCTAGAATGATGGCATAACTTTTCCTGTCGTATAGGTGACCAGAGCCTAGGAGAAATTGGCACTAGTAAAAACCTTGGTGGTTTGTTTTATCTGATGAGTATCAGATCTGAGAAAAGTGTTGGCTCCAAAGGTTTGGAAATACTGGAAACCAGAGCCAAAGAGGATGTATGGTCTGGAAATTTCTTTCTTGAGGTTTTATCTCTCTCTTTTTTGTAGTAAAGAAACTACAGTGAAAACTACAGTAAAACTGCAATAACTATGAAAAGATTGTTTTTTTGAAGAATTATGACTGCAGCAATGTGAGATGAAGAACATCATCTAAGGCCTAAGGTAAAGAACAAGTGAAAAGCTTAGGAGAGGAGGTGAAGGAAAGGATAAAATTAATAAGAAAAAAGTTATTTAAGAGTTATACACAGTTTATATATATACATATATATATTCACTTATCTAGTACCCATGCACATTTGTGGCAGCAAAAGAAATCTGAGGTAGTTGGGTCTACATGGGGGAAATATGGGAAAGGGGAGAAGCCCGAGCACCGGATCCAAAGCGCTTGAAAGTGGTGAAAGACTGATCTGTCTCAGATCTGAAGACCCATATGTTGAGGAAAGGATGGAAAAGACAACATCAGAGCAAACGTGTCAAAGACAGAAGACATATAAATGTTTCTACATGCAGAAAGTCCCACAGAATTTACTGTAACGACTGACAGAATTAAAAAAAATATTTTTTAAATAAACTTAAAAATAGAAAAAGAATAATAAATGTAATAATAAAATGAGACATAGAGGGTCCCCAAATCGGGTTTATCTGAGAAGTAAGCCAGAGAAATCAGCACTGGTTCCTATGAAAGGTCAGAGAATTTTCTTCTTTGGATGACAGAAAAAGACTGAACACTCACTTCCTGTGCAGCTATAGGCTTCTCTCTCAGGATATGATCAGTAAATCAGCTATCACAGGATAGAGACAAATGGGAGTCTGAGCTTTTGAATGCTGGCCAGCACTGGGTTACCTTGGCAGTTAACCTAAAATGCCACTGAGGCAAAGGGAATGATGCAGGTCTGCAGAACACTAAAGGGAAAATAAAGGAGCATTTGGATAATATGAATACATTTTAGAAAGCTACTGTTAAGCAACTTTTGAAAATTCTAGAGCAAAAAAGAAAAAAAAATACACAGATCTTACAACAAAGCAGCAAGAGCTTTAGCCAAATGTATGGAGCCTTCAAAAAGAAAATAACTATAGATCCTATAGAGGCATTAGATATATTTTGGAAATTTGATGAACATTTCTATGAAGCAGAGGAGTGGAGGTAACCAAGAAAAAGCAAAAATGGATGTATTTATGCCAAGGTTAGATGAAGAGACTCAACAATTAATAGCTAAAGATAGGAAGAGATTAAATAATGCTGATGTATAATCAATCAACAGGTACGTTTCCAGGAACAGATGGCATTCCTATGGAAATCTGGAATTTAGGAGGGAAGGATGTGACAAAGATTTGGAAGGTTTTGTATAACAATATTTAAAATGCAGTGGCGGATTTAGGCTTAGGCGCAGGGGCACGCGCCTCCCCCTTTTTAAACTGATTGTATTAGCATCGGAAAGCATACAGTAGCTTTAAAAAAAAAAAAAAAAAAAGTACGTACATATTTGGTGTTGGCTCCTTTAAGTAGGATACCAGCCACGCGCAAGTGAGCTCATGGTATGTCCGGCTGGCTGCGAGCGGGAAATGTGCAGTAATGAGCGAGCGAGTGGAAGAAAACGACAGTCGCAAATCATTTGGATTATCGCTGCGAGCGGGAAAGTTGGACTTGAATCACTTGATCAGGTAAGAGAGTGAGTGAAATGTGTTCAGTTTTATTTCAATTGCCGTTATCATTGTTTTTTTTTTCTAGATGTTTTGGGATTTTAAGTGGATATTTTATTCTGAACTGTTGTGATGCCTCCCAGTGTTCTGCCATATGTCTAACCTGCATTTATTCTGTCCCTGTTTCCCCCTTGAGCAGACATTTACAAAGTGTGCATTGTTGCATGATGTTCCTACAACTGCAGGTTGCAGTGATTAATACTGGATATCTTCTTCTTTCCATTTTATTATTGTCTCCTTTAGCGGGTTCTGTGTGACACATCCATGTTCTGTCTGGCTTGCTTTACTTTAAATCCTTGATCCACTTCCAGATTATTCTTCCTTGGGGCCTGTTTTGGGTAGGATGTTTGCCATTTCCTTGTATATCTGGTGACATTAGGTGTTTCAGAAAAGGTAGCCAGTATGACATCCACCATTGCACCATAGTACACATTTGCCTTTGGCTTTGTGAAGGAATTTCCAAGTAAAAATGCTCTAATATTCATTCTCAGCAATGAAGATCCGTTTATCAGCGATTGGACCACATTATAATCAGTGGACTTGTTTTAGTGTCTGCAACTGGCAAACAGAAAAATAAAACGCATGGAAGTCAACTCTGTTCAGCCACAGTGACCACTATTGAACGTTGTTTAGTTTTAAGACTCTGTTTGATAGCACAAATGCTCTCATTGTTTTTTTTTTTCAGTTCAGAACAGAGACAGTGTCTGATATGGCTATGTCTTCATAATTTGGCAACAGTAAATCGAATTAGAGCCAGTTGTGGTTTCTTTAATGACTCTATAAAATTAGTTTGCTATCTGCATTTACCCCAGCCTTTTTAATAAAAAACCTGATGTCACAAATCCTTCTGGGTAACTAACAACATGGGCTCAGGATTCACACACCTGTGCATATAGTGTTCCAAGCTAGCTAGCTCTGTAGTTTATTAGGATATGTGCAGTTTATAGCTGGTAATATCATTTTATAAATACGCTTGTCATCTTGTTAAGCCTGGAAGCCTGAGCTGCTATTGATAGACCCACACTGGCAACTTTGCAGTCCTTTGTCGCTAAATACTTTTTGTGCCAAGCAGAGCAAAGGTACAGATAGATAAATAGACCTATAGACGTGTTCACGGGTATGGGGAGGCGCAGTGATAGTCATGCACCCACTTTGTTTATTTTATTTAAATGTTTATGACGTTTGCATAACCCAAGCCCCTAAGTTAAGGACAATAAAACAAAACCAACGAGACCTTCTAATGTTAGTTATTTTTAAAGGGTTAATATTAGTAAGCCTCTTTGTGGTAAAGACAGTTTCCTGGAGGGAAAAAAAAACCCTCTACACCTGTAGTATCTATTATAGGACCAGTTAAACTTCCAATCTACTGGCCTTTAAGAATGATCCGTAGCATACCTCTTAACCTCTTAGAGCAAGAAATCTGGCAAAGCCAAAAATAAAAGTGGGACAAAGGTCCCAAAATAGAGACATTTTGAAATATTGTTCTTACAAACTTAGAAAGTTGATATAATACCAGATGTTGCGTTAACATTAATTTTCTGAAGTCTGAAACTCAAATGTCTGTCATTATTTTGCAACTTTAATCTTTAAAGATTTGCCATTAATTTGCCAGAAAAATGCAGAGTTATGTAAAACTGACCAAAAATATGAGTCAAAAATCTGGACATTCTGCGAAAATCTGTACAGCTGACAGGTATGAGTTCGTAGACCTTTTCAGTCATAACCATGGCAGAAGGGCAAGGGAAAATTATTTAAATATTGACAGTTTTATTGTAGCTAATCACCTAGTATGTTCTTTGGATGAAAGTGGAGTATCTGGAGAAAGCCCCCACAGGGAAGAGAAAAATAAATAAACTCCACGTAGTCAGTAACCAGAGGTAAGGACTGAACTCCTGACCCAAGAACTGTAAAGTTTGTGGGAGTGTGCGTGCCATACCTCTCTACCTCTCAGCGCAGGAAATCCGGACAATGCCAGATAGGGGGGGGGGCAATGCAACAATAGGGACAGATTTTAAATATTGACAGTTTACTGAACCCAGTATGTGTATTTAACTGAGGATAAAATGTTTGCCTTCTCTTCATTGATAACCTTGATAATGAGATTCCAGTGTTTAGCAGTTAAAGGGCGTATTATTATTTATTAGTATATTATATAGTTTAGATGTTATGTTATCAGTTTTAAAGTTATTGGATAGTAATTTAGAAAGATAGAATACTAGAGTAGGTTGGGATTGAAATGAGTTTTTAATGATTCGGCAGAGCTCTCAATAAGTCAGGGTACTTTGTAATGGTAACCAATCCTGCATTGACAAATCACATTTTTTAAAGATTTGTTGTGTGTTTAATGTGTCTAGTTCCTTAATATAATGCTGCCAACAGATTAATTTCTTATCTTCCCAGGAGCTGAAACTGTTAAAATGTAGTTTATTTGGGTAATTTTTGAAATTCTAAAAGGTATTAGCAAGTTTAACCATATCTTAAATGTCAATATTAGAAATAGCACATTTTCTGAAATTATTAAAGACATGGTTTAAAGAGTTTAGTTTAGTAGGTTTGGTTATATTATATTGAACAACATAACAAATAAGATGCCAAGTTTTATAAGAAGAGTTACCTAAAGAGAATTTTGATAGTAAAAAAGTTTCTCTTAATAATACAATAAGATATAAGGATTTCCAATTTGATATTTAGTTTAAATCAATTAGATTCATGGTATCCTTTAGTAGAGAGGCTCTAATATAAGTGTCAATGTCTGGAAACTTTATGCCACCTTGGTCCCAAAATCTAATATGATGTTGATGGGTCTATATTATAAGAGTGAAGTGACTTAAGAGTGAATGCTCTTTCGTCGACACGTAAAGCCCGAAGTCTGAAAAAGAGCAAAGTTATGGAACAGCAATTTGTTTCCCAGGAGAAAAAAAAAATCACTGGGCCTTTCTCAGGACTTTGCTGTTTTCTCCACTGTGGTGTGATCTCGGAGTTGGTATATTTAAGTAGGAGGTGGGGGGGCACAGCCCCCACATCAGGGGGTGTGTGGTGCAAAGTCCCCCCCACTTTATTTTGCCTTTATTTTTTTTTTAAAATCACTGTTCCATAACTTTGCTCTTTTCAGACTTTGGGTTTTACGTGTCAACGACAGAGCATTCGCTCTTCTAATATAGACCTGATGCTGATATGCAATTCTATTTCTTTTAGGATACCATAAAACATTTATTAATACTGCATTCATTTTTCTAATATCGATTTCCAGGAAAGCTGTTAAGAGCTAACACTAGGTATAATATTTTTGGCAAAATAATCATTTTTATTAACTGTAGCCTGTCTTCAAAGGATATGAACAACTTATTCCATCTGTTTATGTCATTATTTATTAAAGATATAATGTTTAATATAAATAAATAATATTTAAATTATTATTTAAAAATAATAATTTTATACAAATAATGTTTTATTTATAATTAGTCTGTATAACTGTACCTAAGGTATTACATAATGTTATATCAAGGTAGTCTAGCTAATAAATTCAATATTTCAAAAAGGTAATCCCAACTGACAGAATCAAAGGCCTTTTCTACATATCAACAAAGCTTCTTCATTGTCTCTGTTATGAATTCAGTAAGGGTGAGTATTCTTTTAATATTGTCATGAGTATGCCTTTTATTAATAAAACCTGTTTGGTCATTATGTATCAATTTCGATAGTAGGAATTTGAGTCTGTCAACAAAAATGGACATGAATATCTTATAATCATTATTTAAGAGAGAAACTGATGTATAAGACTTTTAAAATTGAGGATCTTCATTAGTTTTAAGAATGGGGGTGATTGATGACTGTCTCCAGAAAGACAGTATAATATTTTGAGTTTGTATTTCTATTGGTAGTTGGACTTGATCAGGTAAGAGAGTGTGTGGATTATCGCTGCGAGCAGGAAATGTAGTTGGTAGTTGGACTTGATCAGGTAAGAGAGTGTGTGGATTATCGCTGCGAGCAGGAAATGTAGTTGGTAGTTGGACTTGATCAGGTAAGAGAGTGTGTGGATTATCGCTGCGAGCAGGAAATGTAGTTGGTAGTTGGACTTGATCAGGTAAGAGAGTGTGTGGATTATCGCTGCCAGTATTACACTTTGTGTGTTTGTGTGTGTGTTGCTAGGCACAGGTGTCACTGAACTGTTAACCTTCTACTTATTAATAACAGAACTCACAGAGAGACACTCAAGTACTAACAGAAAAAAAAGTAGAGAAAAAAGGTGTGGAGAAGGCATATAGTATATGCCTTCTCCACACCTTTTTTCTCTACTTTTTTTTTCTGTTTTTCTGTTCTGGATTGTGTGCATTATGAGTAAATGTGTATCACTCCTGAGTGATGTAACAATAATTACCTCAGCAGAGCACAGATTTTGGAAAAGTTGCCTAGTTTTTTAATGAGACTGGAAAACGTATGTACCATTCTTTGCAAATGTTCTAGAACTTGTCTGCTGTTTTAAGTGTAGTGGGTAATGTAGACAGAGTTCGCACTGTTCAGTTTTTAAACCTTGAATGGTACATTGGAATCAAAAGTAGTTTCCCTTCTGTGGCAGTGTATAGAAAAGCAAAGTGCAAGGTGTCAATACAGATAGCTATCCTGGAAAACTGGAAGTATTTTGTCTGGTTCATTATTTGGCACTGGTCATTTTCGGATATTTATACTGATTGGTAATGTGTTCAAATCATAGTGCTTGGGACACTTTTATAGATTAATTCTGATACATCTGGCATTGCTGTGTCCAGTTTTGTTTTGAACCCACCAGTTGCATATTTAGGTAAGCAGACTGTCAGTAATAGGACTTCACCAAATGATGCAGCACCTTTTAAAAAGTTCCATTGGTACAGACTTTGTGATTTGACTTCATACCTGTGAACAGAGTTTAGTAGCAGCACTAGCTGGAAGGGGTACAATTGAATGGTTCCGTTACCAGCTGGTTTGTCTATTTTTTTGGGAGTTGGGTAGGTGGTGAGTTATCTTCAATCTGCCCTGTACTGGAGACTTGAATAGCCTGGAGAGAGCATGGTAAGTTGGGTTTTTGGCAGAACCTAGGACTAGGGTATATATGGTATGGTAAATGGATTCCAGGTTTGTTTTTCTAATTATATCAACCAGCTGGTTAGTGATGGCTATAGAACAATAGTATAAAAATGCTTACAAAGTCTAGGAAATTGGAAATGAAGTCATTGTTTTATTAGACCCAAACTTGAGTATGGAATAACTATATGGAAACCATATAAGAAAATCATGAGTGAACTGTAAAGACCCCAGCGTAAATATACCACGAGCATCAATGGAAGTGAAAATTTAAGTTACTGTGAAAGACTAAAATATCTTAACATGGTTTCAGATATTTAAGAGCTGATCTTATTCAGGTATATAGGGCATTTAGAGACTACCTCTGGGAATATTTAGGGTTATCAAAAAAGTAGTAGCGAAACATCAGACAACCTATTTAGAAGATTATATACGAATGAAAAATGTACTAATTGCTTCTCTAAGACAGGAACTGATGCATGGAAGAGATTACTATATTACATTAAAGCAAGTACTACTTTAGATATTTTTAAGCACAGTCTGGAACTTATGAGAACTGTTTTGGTATATTGGCAGGCTAGAATGGCATTATTGCCTACACTTGAAATATTTCTGTGTGTGCAAAATCTAAAATGGGAGAACAAAGGCCCAGAAATCGGGGAAATATTTAAATATCACTTTTTTAAACTCAGAAAGATGTTGGGATAAGTGGATATGTGTTAGCATGAATTTTCACTGTTTAAGCGAAGCATTTTTTCCATGTTTAGATTCTAAAGGCTGTGTTAGTGTACATATGGTCAGTCTGATGCCAACTCAAACTGTAGAGAGGGGGTTTATTTACATTTGACAACACATTAAAATCAGTGGCTTTCCAATGAGTATTTGAATGTTGCAGCTGTTCAAACCAACAATTTTATATATGTGTGTAGAAACAGTCTGTTTGGTTATCACAGAAGTGGCGGTCTGTCTGGGGATGGAAAGGCAGCATAGCTCTTGATGGTATCTCATTATGAGGAATGTTCTTCAGTTTGTGAGTGTTAGCTGTTGCCATGGTATACAATACTGAATCATGTTAAAACAGGAAAACTGTTAAATAAAATAACTGTTTTCTCATACTTATGCTATGAGCATCCTAGATGAAGCTGTTAGTAAATGTTCGCCTCTTGCTCCATATTGTCACATTATGTTCTATATTTTGGAGATGAGGGGTTGAGAGCTATGGGGGGCAGTCAGTGGAAGAAAGCAAATGGCAGACTTTAGTCTGTGTAGGACATATTGTTTAACCCTAGTATCCTTTTAGTAAGGCTTCTTTGTGGGCATTCCAGTTGCATGTATCTGGACAGATACAGGCCAAAGGGGGCATTATGCTCAATGACTGGCCTAAGGAGTGCTGAGTAAATGAGGGCAGTGACATCCTAGATCTAGACATGACCCATTTCTTTAAGCTGTTTAATATAGAAGCCCTTTCTTACATAAGTAGACATACTGGTCAAAATTTAGGTCACTGTCCAGATAAGTTCAGAAAACCCAAACAAGTCTATTCTTAAGGTCTTATTGTCATCATAGTTGTTCTCCTAAGGTAGATGACTTCCAAAGGATACAATAATGCATTTACTGGCATTTCATTTTGGTCCATAATTGTGGCACCAGTTGTTTGGGACAAACCGTCCAGTAGGATGGCTGTGTAATTTGGGGTTCAGTGACTGCTCCAAACTTGTAGTCATGTGCAAACTTAGTCATTCAGAGCCCTTTGGTATTGGCTTTTACTTCAGAAAAGTTGATGTTAAACAGGAGAGGCCCCAGCACAAAACCCTTGGGACTCCACCAGTAGCTCATCTCTTTCTGGAGGTAACTTTGTCAATTTTGCTTTCTTGCATCTCATCTGTGAGCCATGTGGAAATCCAGTAGGTGACCATAGTTTATTTAGCTGTTCTACAATGTTTTTCTGGAGGTAACTTTGTCAATTTTGCTTTCTTGCATCTCATCTGTGAGCCATGTGGAAATCCAGTAGGTGACCATAGTTTATTCCTAGTTTATTTAGCTGTTCTACAATGCCTGAGTGGGGGATTGTGTCAAAAGCTTTAGCTAGGTCAAGGTATGCAATGTGTACCATTTTGCTTTCCTATATTGCATTGTTGACCTTTGCAAAAAAGTACATTAGATTTGGTAAGCATAACCTGCCATTGACAAATCCAAACTAAAATGGAAACAGTATTCAGAGGGTTGCTGTTTCCTAATAAGGCTTTCCATGGCTTTGCATATTAGGCTGGCCAGACAAAGTAGATTTTGTGTTACTGTCCTTTGGGAAATGCTACAGTACTTAAATTTGGTTTTATACACTGCATATAATTTAACTGACTGTTTTTAGGAATTTTTTCATAAAATGTGTATTTCCTTAACTTGCAATGTTCTTTAACTGAACTTCACTTGCACACACAAAATTATTTACATAAATTAACTTTGCTGGTTTCACATAAATCATTGTTTACTTAAATTACTTACATTTGCTATGGGTCTTGGGGTGATATCACCTTCACTGGGATTCTTTGCTATGTTATCATAATGCTTATGTCAGGTATGCCATATAAAAGAACTATGACTTCATATGGGCAACCAAGCATACCCTCTAGGTATGTCTTGAAACAACTGGTAATGTCTGCTAATATGCTGTGTGCTGGATAGAAGTTACGTACCTCCACTAACACAACCACACCAGGTTCACTGGATCATACGAGAATATTAGGCTAACTGTCATGAATGGTAATTATAAGGCTAGCTAATAAGCTGAGATCAGAATCAAACCCAATACTTTGTGTCTGAGGTGAAAACCTTAACCCTTGTGCTCAATCGACCCACCACCCCCAATGTTTTGCAAATGACTGTATGTTGCTGTATTTTCACACATGCTGATACAATATCTTAAGGTGATCCTTCCACATCCCCTTCCCCAGTGTTTTGCTTTCCTGCCTCCCCACCTCACTTGTCGACTTTCCAGACTGCACCCCCCCCTTAGTAAAATCCTGGATCCGCCACTGAAATGGGTGGGTTAGTAACATCATTTTGTAAGAAAGTTGTGCTAACTGAATTACATAGAGTGTAAAGACTCTTCTGAGTCATCTTCTTACAAATCAATTTTAATTTCAAACCATCATCATAAAGTGGTTATGTCATTAATAATGTAGCATTTCATTGTAATATTAGAACAAAAAAGATGGAATGGCCCAACAGTATTAAAAGACATGACAGGAGGTTTATATGAAAATTTGGATTCATGTTTTGATCAGTCTAATGAAATATTTTGTTGTCACTGCATTTCACCCTGAAGTGCAGCACCAAGGTACAAAATTATTTTCGCAACCAGATTTTTTGCGGTTGCGAAATTCATCCTGTTTATGAGAAAAGAGGTTAATTAAGCTAGAAACAGGACTGGAAGCAAGTAAGAAATACTGTGGCACACACAGTATGAGGCAGGGAGAGGAATAACTGCAAATTTTTCGACTCCTGCCTGGCGTGTCTCACTTGGCCGGTGAACTCCACACTGCAACAGCGCATGACAGATCCTGCCTTCCTGATCACAAGCGCAGCAAAGGCAACCTAATCAGGAGTATGCCGTATGAATGTTCATGGCCAGTAGTCAAGTGTTATTGTTTCACACTGTTGACATTTGTCCATTAATGTCATACAAATGTCAGGAAATGTGTTTGCTTTTACAATGAAGGATGTTTTAGCAAAGGTTAACAAACCAAACTGAAAATGTCAGTGTTGTTGTTGAAGTATGCACTTTGCTGCCGGCATGGGTGGTGCTATCTCCTCCCTGCATTAATATATATGTGAACCTTTAGTACAAAGTCAGCTGTACCCTTTCAATTCCCCTTGAACTTTTTTTGCTGTACTTCAGGCGTTAATACATTATGTGTTACTGGTAGTCGTTTCATCTGAAAGACAGCAGCTCTGACAATTGAAGCATGCATATGTAATACATGGCAAAACAGACGGAAGACTGGTGCAATTGTTTTCCTTCTGGACTTGAATCCAAAGTTATTATTCGTTAGTTCTTCTTCTTCTTCAAATCATTAGTAAACATGTAAAAAAAAAACAGTTTAGTGTGTTTCCTGCAGTAGTTTATATTACAGCATGCAATTTTCACAACTGCAAAAATCTGGTTGCGATAATACGCAAGTACCAGCACCACTTATATTTCCAGTTGCATAGATGTAAACTGTTATCTCACAGCACACAGAACATTAATTTAAATATAAAATAACTAATGGTTTTGGAAGCAATAATGATCTACAGAAAAGAGCTCACTGGACTACTGGGTAGGATATTTAAGCATTCATAGTGGGAGTCCTGCCAATAGATTGGAAAAGGGACATGAATAAGGCAATAAGGATGCAGTAAAGAACTGCAAGTCAGTAAACCTTGTCCAACACATCAGTTAGCCGGGTCTATATCATTTCATTGAAAACTCATTTAATTGAAGCATAATTCATTGACACATATTCACTGAAAGCTCACTTCACTGAAAACCCAATTCACTGAAAGCTCACTTCACTGAAAGCCCAATTCACTGAAACTCATTTAGTTGAAAGGTATATATGGCCTATTCCCCACTGTTGTGCAATCCTGGAGTTAGTATATAAAATAAGGGGGGGTGGGAGGCACAGCCCCCCACATTCAGGGGGTGTGGGGGCAAAGCCCCCCACACAAATTGGATATATGTTGTCTTCTGGAAGAATTTTTTCATTACACTTGTAAGTATCCATCTATATGCGTTAAAATATTTACAATATGTGGGGAGGCTACACCCCCCACACACCCCAATGTGGGGGGCTGTGCCCCCCACGCCCCCCTTACTTTATATATTAACTCCAGGATCACACAACAGTGGGGAAAATGCCATATATACCTTTCAACTAAATGAGTTTCAGTGAATTGGGCTTTCAGTGAAGTGAGCTTTCAGTGAATTGGGTTTTCAGTGAAGTGAGCTTTCAGTGAATATGTGTCAATGAATTAAGCTTCAATGAAATGAGTTTTCAATTAAATGATATAGACCCAGTTAACCTTGTCTAACACATGTAACAAGCTAGTGTTAAAATGTTCTTCTGGAGGAATTAAAGTCCAACCTTGAATATTCATCAGAACATGGGAATGTACAAATAATAATAGGCACGCAATCCTGGAAACCATAAGATACCTAGCCATATACACCTTTAAGTAGACAAACTTAAAAATTCTTGCCGCCCTTGTCAAGTACTTGATACTGCTTACCTTCCAAATTAAGCAGGTTTGTGTTATAAATTTGTGTGTGCATATCCAGTCACCAAGACTAGCCATAATGGTAGCCACAGCAGCAAATTGTTTGACCTGTATTGGCAATTTATTTCACAGATAGGGAATGTACTTTGTTAGGAACCTATCCCTCCAGCGAGCCTTATTTATATTTTGGTGTATACTTTTGTCTATAGTGTGGGTGATTGTCTAGGCACTGGTTTTGAAAAGAAACAGGAAGTCAAATGTGATTGAGTGTTTCATGTCTTGAAAATTTAGAACATGTCACTTTGGAGAAACCAGTAATACGAAGTATAAGGGGAGGCATGGTAATCTTTTGGGATAGCTGAAGGATTTAAGATCTTTCATTTTCTTAATTAGAAATTAGTGGGGCCATTCCAGCTCAGTGATGTGCTTAGATTTGCATATAATAAAGGGGACCGATAAGAGAAAAGTACTGGAGTAGGTTGACTTATTTCACTCTTGCAGATATTCTCTTGGTAATTAAGTGGGCTACATGAAAGAATTTCCTGACTGTTGTTGAAACATGATGATCAAATGAGAAAGAGTTGTCCACGAGTCCCCAAGTCTCCCATGACCATTTTTGTCTGAAGAACAGTACCATTTATAAAAAGAGAAGCGGGAGCAGCTTTTTTGCCAAACTATACTACGCTGCTCTTTCTTTGCATTTAACTTTAGACTGGTTACAATACCACAGGTATTTGCATATTCCACCCTAACTAGAGTTGTTTAGTCACAGTGTATGAGTAGATAACAGTACCCAGCTTGCAGTCGTCAACAAGTGTGGTCAACCATGCTTATGGGATATTAGCTTGAACGTCTGCAAAATAACTGCCAAACAGGAGAGGGCCTGTCTGGATCCCCGAGGCACCCCAGTGATTACAATTTTATATTCAGAATGTGAAACAGCAACTTTTACAACCTTGGATCTGTTGAATAGAAAATTTACTATCCAAAAGGACAATGTAGGGGTTTATATTAAGTTTGCCTAATTTTTCAAAAATTCTAGCATAGAGAATAGTATCAAAAGCCTTAGCCAGATCAAGATAAGTAGTGTGCATAGAGTGATCAATGTTCACAGCGTCTGCATACTTTTTCAATGGAGATTACTATGTTTAGGAGGCAGACTCTCCCCTTCACAAAATCTAAATGACTGGGGTCTAGTTCAGTTAGGTTGCCTATTTCTGCAAAATTAGTTCTGCTATGATGTAGTCCATGGCTTAACATTAATCTACATGCATACTGCACTGAAAAATCTACAAGAACATACAACCAAATTTTCTAAGTACTATAAAGGATGCTATGAACAAAAGGGTACAGAATCATACCTCTCAACCCCTTGGTGCAAGAAATCTGGACAAAGCCAGACAAAATGGGGGGACAAAGGCCCAAAAATAGGGACATATTTTAAATATTGTTCTTACAAACATAGAAAGTTGTTAAGAGTAACAGGATTTGTTTTAACATACATTTTCTGAAAGATTTGAAGCCTGAAACTCATATGTATGTCATTATTTAGTGACTTCAGCAGTCAGATCATCCCAGTGATTTGCCAAAAAACCACAAACTTTATGAGGAACAGACCAAAAATGCGAGCCAAAAATCTGGACATTCTGCGAAAATCTGGACAGTTGAGAGGTATGTACAGAATGACTTTCCCATAGCCACTGTTTTGTTTTAATCTTCAGTTGCTTATTGCAAAACTTTGCCAAGTAGGTCTGTCTGACCACTTTATCAGCTGAAGAGTTTATTGTTGTAGGGGGTTTGAGAGATACTTCACAGATGGTACACAATGAAAATCTCAATCTGGTCAAAAATTTTGACACATTTACTCACTAAGGTATAGTAGAAAATCTAAAACCCTTTGATGTCGTAAATAAACCCCTATGTCAACCTGTGGATTTCTATCAGGTTCACAGGTAGGATACAGGAAATCAAAACAGAGGAAGTTACCTCCATAAAGAGAGCAGTCACCAGTGGGGTCCTCCAGGGTTCTATGCTGGGACCTCTCTTGTTTGGCATTTACTTTTATGCAGTAAAAGACAAAACCACAGGACTCTGTCTAAGTAAGTTTGTAGACAACTGCAAGATAAGAGCAATCATTGAATCCCCAAATGGCTTAACCATTCTGCAGGAAGGGTTGTCCAAAATAAACAACTGGTACCAAAATCATGGACTGAAACTAAATGCCAAAAATACATTATTCTATCATTTGGGAAGTCATCTACCCCAGGGACCTACCACATTAACAATATGCCTCTAACAGATGACTTAGTTGTTCAGGATTTGGAAAATTATGTGGACCTAACTTTTGACTAACTTGTCCACTATTGTAAGAAAGTCCTTCTATATTGTTTGTGTCCAGATCTAGGGATGTCATTTTCCATCTTTACTCAGCCCTCATTAGGCCAGTCATTAAGTACAATGCCCCCTTTGACATGTGTCTGTCGAGACACAAACAACAACTAGAATGCCCACAGAGTTACCTTACTAAAAGGATACAGAGTCTAAACATGTCCTACATGGACTGACTCAAAGTCCTGTTACTATACTCGTTATCCTACAGACTGCTAAGAGGTGACCAGTTTCTGGTGTACAAGGCATCCTCTGACACAGTACTGGTGGATTTACTGCACGTCAGCAAGTCAACTGGTATCAGAAAATGAGACAAATAGCTGATCTGATTTCCTAAGATCCTTCATTCTATGTAAATAGAAATGTAATTGTCTATGAACATCTAGCTGGTGGAATTTAAATTCTGCCTTATTAGAAAATTCTGGGAAAAACACAGGCAGCTCAATAGACTGGTTGAGGTTAATAACCGAAGCAACCTTTGGCACAAAGGAAGGATTTGGTCTGAGGGAAACCCTATCCTTGTGAAATACCAAGTAAGGAGGTCTAACTGACAAAGCTTGGAGCTCAGAGATTCACCTAGCTGAAGCAATGGCTACCAAAAAGGTTGTCTTCCATGACAAATATTTCAAGTCACAAGTAGCTGCAGGCTCAAAGGGAGACAGAGTGAGACACTTCAGCACAAAATTGAGGTCCCAAGGCATTATGGGATCAAAGACTGGGGGCCGAAGCATCATAGTGCCCTTTAAAAATGCCTTACAAAGTCTATGCGCCACTAGACTGGGTTCATTAGCGATATGAGAGATGGAGATAGCCGCTAACTGAACTTTAATGGTTGCGGCAGCTGACCCCTGACTGAAAAGCATGGAAAGAAATTCCAGAACAGATGAAACTGGTGCAGTGTAAGGGTCAATCTGCCTTTCATGAGCCCAGATGGAGAATCTTTTCCATTTACTGGAATAAATCTTCCTAGTCGAAGGTTTATGGGAAGAAGACAGAATATGAACTACTTCCGGAGAAAAATGATGAAGCCTGACTAGTGATGGAACTGGAGTAGCCAAGCTGTCAACCGGAGGGTCTGAAGAGAGGGATGGAACTGCCCTGACATATTAGTCACTAGGTCTGGCTGTGGGTCCAGAATCCAGGGGTCATCCATGAGATAGGGATGGAGAAAGGGGAACCAAATTTGACGAAGCCAGTGTGGAGCAATCAGAATCATTCTGCTTCCCAAGAATTGTGCTTTCTGAATAATCGTTGCTATCAGAGGAACAGGTAGGAAGGCATAAAGTAGACTGGTGGGTCAATTGTGAACTAGAGCATCTCTGGGTGTCTCCCCCTGAGGGGGGATAAGGGTGAAGTAGCTGCTGCACTTGGTATTGAGGGGACTGGCAAATAGATCGCAGCAAGGCTGACCCCATCTGTGGAAAATCTGCTCCGCAACCTGCTTGTTCAGGGACCACTTGTGAGGCACCAGAATAGCTCTGCTCAACCTGTCGGCAATCACGTTGGACTTCCCCGGAATGTGCATTGCCACAAGAAAGCATTGGGAAGACACTGCCCACTGCCACACTCGAATAGCCTCTCTGCAAAGGGGATACGACTTGGTTCCCCCCGTTTGTTCAGATACCATACCACCTACATGTTGTCCGAGTGGATTGCAATCGTCCCAAGAGGAAGAAAGCTCTGGAGTCCTTGCAATGCTAATAGCACTGCTCTCATCTCCAAGACATTGATATGCAAATGTATCTCATGCTCTTCATGCTCTTGCCACGTGCCTTGGACTGTCCTGCTTAGATAATGCCCCCCCCCCCAATCTGGGAGGCATCCGTGGTCACCGTGGCAACTGAAGGAGGTGGAACGAAGGGCATTCCCACACTGAGATTGCTGGCCTGAAGGCACCAGCGTAGATCCTGCTTGCACTTGTCTGTAATCATAATAAGATGGGAAAGCAGAAGGTGTTGTAGGGACCACTGAGCAAAGAGCAGCCACTGAAGGAGCCTCACGTTTGGTCTTGCAAGAGGGACTAGCATAATTGTGGCAGCCATTGTCCCTAACAATTTGAAAACCATTTTGCCTTTACCTTTTTCAGTGGAAGCAATGCGTAGACCTGTTGTTGCAAAACCTGAATTCTTTCTTGTGGTAAGAAAGCCCTCATGAGCACGGTGTCTAACTCGGCGCCTATAAAGGTGACACGCTGCGAGAGCAACAAGGCAGACTTTTCCCAGTTCAGTGTGATACCCAATCACTGACACAGCGCAATGGTGGCGTCCCTGGTCTGTAGTAGTAGATGCCTGGTGGTGGCAGACAGAAGCCAGTCGTCTAGGTACGGGAACACTTGGAATCCCTGACGTCTCAAGTGAGCCGTCACCACTGCCATACATTTGGTGAACACCCTGGAGGCTGTGGTGAGACCAAAGGGCAGGGCTCGAAACTGAAAATGACTGGCTCCCAGCTGGAAGCATAAATGACTTCTGGATGCCCTGTCCATCTTTATATGGTAGTAAGCATCCTTGAGGTCAATGGAGCACATCCATACTTCTTTCCCCAACAATGGGAGAATAGACGGTAAAGTGACCATTCGGAACTTGGAATTTTTTGCATGGAGGTTCAAGCAGCTGAGATCCAAGATGGGTCTCAGGTCCCCTGTTCTTTTCTGCACCAAAAAGAATCTTGAGTAAGACCCTAATTCGAGCTGGTCTGATGGGACATGCTGAATGGCTCCTTTTGCTAGCAGCTTTTGAACTTATGAAGCTGCGGAATCCCTTTGACTGGGTGGAGCATCTGGGATTCTCTTGGTTGGCAGGTGATAAGAAGAGAAGGGAATATGATATCCTCTGGAAATTATCTTTAATACCCACTCGTCCTGGGTGATGCCTTGCCAGACTTCTGGGTATAGTGAAATGAGACCCACGACTGGCTCTGGAGAAGCGCAGTCAGACCTCCCATCAGAAGCCCTGGTAGGAGGAACCGTGAAAGGAGTCGTGGTCCCCCTGGTTATGTGGGCCTCCTCTGCCTCTAGGGTGGTGTCTACCTGAGTTACCATCCCCTCCTCTGCCTCTGGAGGGGGAATCACTTTGTGCATCCTGAAAAAACCTCTGCGGCTTTCTGAACAACATTTTTCCACCCTTCTGGCCCTTGGGATAAGGTCTAGAAGGCATGGAAAAATGGACTCCCACAGCAGACAGGGTTTCTCCTTCCTGCTCGCACCTACTGAGAGTATCCTTCACCTTGGTTCTGAACAAAGATGAACCGTCAAATGGTGCATTGGTGAACATAGACTTGAACGTTTCCGCGAAATTACACAGGCGCATCCAGGAGTGCCTCCTAAGAGAGACTCCGGAACTCGCTGCCCTACTTGCTCCGTCGGCTGCATGCGAGATCAACCTCATGGAGGAGTTAGTAATGGAATTTAGGGTAGACATCTGGGCACTGACCTTCTGAGCCACTGCGTCAGAAACGTTACCCTGCAGAGACTCTCCAAGCTCTTTTAGGAGATCTCTTTGGAGCCATGTAAAATATGACAAATAGTTCAGCGACCGCAGAGTAAAGGCCGCTGAAGAAAATATACGCTTCCCATACTGGTCCATGGTCCTAGACTCCTTGTTAGGGGGATGGACGGTAGATGAAGTCACAGCTAGTTCCTTCTTGGTGGCCGCTGCCACCACCATGGCATCTATTGGAATGCCCTTTGTGAGAAATTCCTTGTCAGTGGGAGCGGACAGAAACTTGTTGGGTCTCCTGGGGACTGGTTCCACAGTGTCAGGGGTTTCCCACACCCTTCGACAAACAAGATCCAGGAGTTCATCGAACGGGAACACCAACTCCTCCTGAGAGGATAGATTTTATACTATTTTTGTAAGATGAGTGATGTGATAATGTTTCATTTTATTTTTAACCTTGATACTAAGTTGTTTAAGGTGCATATAATGAATTTCGCCTTTTCTAAATTGGTCAATTAGATCTGTTTTTACCCGCCATAAAGGCCTATTAACTAGGGCGTGAATTCATGTATAAAAACTGGAGTTCTTTCTTTAATCATTGTAACCTGATGAAGCGCACTTGTTAGGTGCGTGAAAGCGCTCGTTCTGTTTTAAAATAAAGACTTCTAACTATCGTGGTGGCTCCAGTGATTTGTTGGAACAACTCCTCCTGAGAGGGAGATTGGGAGGGCCAGTTGCCTGTCTGCTTCAAGATCTCCAGGATATTTGAGAAAAAGATATCTTCAGAGGACGACTTGGGGGACCCCTCTGACTCCTCGAGGTCGGTGTCTGAAGTGATAGACTCATCCTGGGAGTCGATGTGCTTCCTCTTGCACACTCTTTTTTTGGAAGGCTCCTCAGGCAAACACTCTGGGGAGACCTCAGAAAGTTGGGGACCACTCATGGAGGTATCCTGAGGCCTTGGGTCTCCGCTGTCCAACGACAGAGGGTGATAAGAAACTGATACTGGTGCTGGAGGGGGTAGAGTGTCGGTGCCATCAGACACAGCTGAGGACCTGGCCATCACGCTCCACATGACCTCGAAAGCTGATCCCCTTGGCTCCAAAGAACGACCAACCGTGGAAGCCCTCGGGGCCGAAGGGATAAGGTCTGAAGCCAAGGCAGGGCCCAAACTCACCCGTGCCGAAGCACCGAGCGAGAGGCTAGGAGCTGAAGAAGATCAACCCGAGACCTCTCCCTCAGGTCCGACTGAGGAACTATGAGCCCTGGACCCCGTGGACGGAGCCGACGGGGTCGGAGCGGAGATCGGAACCGAGATGCCAGGATGGGCTACTGGAGCCGATGTAAAGGCATCAGACGGAACTGACAACTCTGATTCTGAAGGCCAAGAAAGGCTCGGAGGAGGAACATACGAGGATGAATGGGTGAAAGGCTCCAGGTCTGACTGGGCTGGAGCCGAAAACAATTTGGCCAACACCGGTGATTGGAGCAGTCCCTGTACTACTCTATCCACATCATCGTCCGAGAGAGTCCTGGAGGATCTAGAGAATAAGATTGGAGATCTGGACCTGCCTACAGAAGGAGACTTACAAGAAGGAGAAACCGGTCTAGTAACTGAAGACCGGCTCTGAATAAGTATCTCCGTCACCAGTTCCAAGAGACTGGGAGCCGATGTTGACTTGGTCAGTTCACATACTTCCTTCGGCCCCGAAGCCAATAGAGTTGAGGAAGCTAAAGTAGACTTGGCAACTTTCTCTGGCGGCTCCGATAAAACTGACGGAGCCAGAGAGTGTTTTTTTGATTTAGAGGTCTTGTCTGCTTTAGAGGGAGAGGACTTAGAACTGGAAGCCCTCTCCAAGTCTTCTTCGAAGGAGGGTTTCAGTAATCCCTACAGAATCAGTTTGTTCTTCCTCTCTTGAAGAATGCATGGGCTAAAGGTGTGACAGAACACACAGGATTTCTGGAGGTGGATAGCCCCCAAGCAATACACGCACACAGAGTGCCCATCAGTAATAGACATTTTATATCCACAATTATCACATTTTTTGAAGCCCGAAGGCTTGTGTTCTTTTGTAACCTTAGACATATTGGTATGACACTGCACACAATATCAGAAGACAAATCCGACACCAGCAACAGAAAAACGCGGGAACTATGCCTCTCAATTAAATGGTCATAGAAGAACAAACACCACAGGGAAGAAAGGACCTCTAACTTAAATGGCCCTGATAAACAAAACAAGGGAGGACTAGGTCCTCTAAGTTAGACAGCCCTAGCCCAAAGGGACGGGGCAACCACCGGAACAAGCATGCACAGGGAAACTTTGACACACACACAACTAGAAGGGAAGACTAGGTCCTCTAACTGAAACGGGCCTAGCCTGTAAGAATGGAAGGAACTTAAACAGGATACCAAGACAAAAAGCCACGGAACAGGCTACACAAACAGTTTTATCAAAAAGCAGAGACTAGCTATGAAAATAGCTTTTGGAGCAACAAACTACTAAAACGTAGAAGAAAAGTTATACTTAGCCACGGCCAAGAACGAGACCATGTCTGAGCGTAACGAACGGCAAACGAGATCTGGGAAAGGGAGCAGTGCAGCATGGGATACCTCTTAGCCACGAGCCAATTAAAGACTTTGAGCTAGAGTATGGCTGAACCCACGGGTAAGAATGTAGGCAAGATTGGACTACATAACATCATATATTTCAACATACAGCTAAGGAACTTAGACTGGGTTTCATCAAAATATCCATCAATAAAATATCTCCTACCCCAGATGTTTGACTCATTAGTAATGCCTGTTGCCATAAAAAAAGGAGATCTGGTAACTTCAGCATTTTAATATTTGTACTGAGGTAGACATTATTCCATCAATATAAAAATAAACATCTAGAACTTTCTGGTGATTGAAGTTTGAGTACATAAAATATTATATTGTTCCACAGTGTTTCTGTAATTTTATATATAATATATGTATATATATATATATATATATATATATATATATATATATATATATATATATATATGTGTGTGTGTGTGTGTGTGTGTGTGTACACCCTGATATCAGTGGAAAGGAAAGTATAGAGGAACATTCCTGTCTAGGGAAAAGAAAAGGCATCTGTTCACCAGGCCTTCTCGCATGGAGTTCTGAAGATGAATTTTGGTAGCTGACTGTTTGGAGAGGAGGTAAACAGGTCCACTTGAGAAACTCCCCACAGACAGATCAAGGGAAGACCCCCAATCTAGTTTCCATTCTGGGTCTGCCTTTGACCTGCTAAGCTAGTCTGCTACATAGTTCTGGTCTGATGGAATACAGGATGCCTGTACAGTGAGGTTGTGCTGTGAAGCTGTATCCCAAGCTAACATGACTAGTCTGAAAAGAAGGTAAGGCCTGGTTTCCCCTTGCTTGTTGATGTACTTCATGACTGTGGTATTAATCTGTAACAACTTCAAGAGGTCCAGGGGACCAAAGATGATTCACAGAGTTGGGTGCCTTGATTAGAGCAAGCATCTCTTTTATATTTATGTGCTTGTCTCTGTCTTTGGTGTCCCAAATACCGTGCACTTTTATCCATTCTGAAACTGCTCCCTAAGCAAAGTCCAAGATGCCAAGGTGTTTGCAAACATTGGCTGCTTTGGAGCAGGGGGGGGGTGGATTTAGGGAAATTTGCTGTCTCCACCATGTGATTTCTCTTCTGACAAACCCAAGAAGTAGTATTCAAAAAAGATAATTGGTGTTGGTGCTGGGACCAGTGAGACTGCAGATATCATTGTACCTCTCTCATGTGAAGTCTTACTGGGGCATCATAGACGCCATGAGACTCAAAATCCCAAGGTATCCTTTGCAGTAACCAATGTCTGAGTGGAAAACTCTAGATATACATCTATTTTTCCTGTGGGAGAAAAACTCTTTGCACTCAGTTTTTTAGCTGGCACTCCAGGAACATAGTCTTGTGTGATGGAATCAAAAAAGACCCCTGAATGTTCTCTTGGGACCCTAGCTTGTGCTAGAGATTTGTCACCCAAGTCAGAGATTCCTGACACTTAGGAAGAGACTCTGCAAAGGTAAGCAAGTCATCTAAATATGGAAAAATGGGGATATCCTGCAGCCTGCAATGAGCTACAACTGGAGCTAGACACTTTGTGAATACACTTGGTGCAGTGAATAGTCCAAAGGGTAAGGGACAGAACTGATAATGTAATCCAGATACACAAAACCTTGAGAAACACCTGAAGTCGGAATGAATAGGGATGTAATGAAAAGTACCTTTTAAATCTAGTGTTACCAGGAAACTTGAAGGAGGAAGAAGGGGTAACAGGTTGTGAAGTGACAGCATTCTGAACTTGATTACGTTCACAAATTGGTTTAGGAAACATCCCAAACTGATAGCCGAGCATTTTCTTTCTTTGGTACTAAAAGATCCTTGAATAAAAACTTTTCCCAAACTGGAAAGGAGGAATTGGTTTTAACATTCCCTGAGACAACATATGTTAAAGAACAGTGGAAAGTAAAGAGAGTCTGGTCTTTTGGGTGAGGAATTACCCCACTTGACAGAAGGAATTTCCTCCAACTGTTGTTTGTCACTTTAATGAATGATTTTCATAACCAATTTGTCTGAAGCTATCTTTTGCCACAAACAGAAGAGGAGATTCAGACTTTCTGTATGGCAAAAGGGACTGTGAGGTTGGGAGGGGGACAAGTTCTCTTAAGTCATCATTCTGACTTGTTGGACTGTTTTTGGTTTTGGAAGGTTCCTGTCCTCCTTTTAGAAACCCTTGCCATTTCTTCTTAAGCATCTTGTTTATCAGCATTTTACTGACACTCTATTTTGTTTCTTCCCAAAACTGGATGAGGGGCTAGAGAATCCCTCAGAAAATTTGGAAATGGTGGACTGAAAATATTTAGAGCCCCTTTATCAGCTTACTCCTCTCATCGTACAACCTCTACAACAGAGGGACTGAAAACTAAATCTCTATCAAAAGGAGAATATAAAACCTCATTTTTAACATCATCTGGGGGTTCTGAGAAAGCAGGCAGGTAAATCTCCTCAAAACAGTACAGTAGTCATAGCCTTGGGAGAAGCATCAACAGAGTCATATGCACACACACTTTAAAGAATGAGTTCTGACCTGTAAAATGGAAGAGATTAAACCATTTAAAACAGATTTTCCTGCAAAAAACATTCCTCATACTTTCACAATTAGTCAGAATAAACTCAACATATGAGCCTGACAATTCAAAATTTTGAAAATCAAAGTTGCAGAAGCATAAAAATTTTTGTGCTTATCAATTATTTTCCCACCCTTGTCAGAAAGAACAGGACTGGAATTAACTAAGTGTTTAGCAGCAGTAGGGTTAGCTAAGGCTGGGTCAGGTTTGGGATGACTGTATAAAAATTTCAGAGACTGAAGAACTTTATACAATAGGAGCATTATACAATCTATCTGCCTTTTTAGGGGCAGCAGCCTGACTAACAGAAAAAATGCAGTCAATGACACACATCTTCCAAAACTGACAGCACTACAGGAATGGGTGAAGTTCTGGAAATTCCATTTGTAACAGCTCATAGTATTTTCTGAGGAGCTGAGAACTTCAGTATTCTCCTGTTGAAAACACTGGCACATTCTGGAAATATTCTCAGAGAAAGAGAAACCACACAAGACGAGTCAGATACTGTGCTCTCTCAAGAATCTGAATCAGAAATCTATGGAGAAAAGCTTGCATCTATTCCTTCATACTCCTGTCCAGATTCAGAATCTTGAATCTCTTCAGGAAAAGTGGTATCCTTTTATCTTTTACCAGAAACCGCCATATAAGGAGCAACAGCGTGGATTACACCCTGAGCCAGGTCTTGTAAACTACTTCTATCTAGAGAAATTTGAGAAGTAGCAGATATAAGTTTAGGTTTCTGAAAATTTTGTTAATGGCAATAGCAGATTCCTCAAGGATGGGCAGAACACTCTGACTAAACAGGAAGCCTTCTCCGTTTGCTCTCCCAGGACCAACAAGAGTGGCTATCCATTAACCACTAAAGGGACCCCAACAGCCACAGAGGATGTGGTTAACCCCTTGTCCATAAGAGTCTTTATGTGCTATGCCAGAGGCCTCTGGAGTACAAGATGAGTGGTCTGAGGAACTAGCTTTGACCACAACTGAGGCACTCACCTGTGGCTGAGGCAAACTGTTAGCCTGCTGTGCTGGCAAAGGCTGTTTGCTTAATGTTTTCTTTTTGAGGCTAGAAGAGGGACCGACCATGAGACCAGTAACCCGTTCCATGGTCAGGCTGAAAATGGTGCCTCTTTCCCATGGAAATAAGCAGCATAAGCCAGTAAAAATTTAAAGTTGTTAATGTCACTTTTTTTCCAAAAAAAAAAAAAAACAAACAAAACAAAATAATAAGGACTTTAATACACATTCCCAGCCCCCAAATGTAAAATAATCACAATTCCTCCAAAGTAAAATGGTTTTCAAAAACTTTTAAACTCCATTTAAATTGACAGAAATAAAGTGCACTTCCATTAAAAATACAGTTAACGTTTTCTGTTTGTGGCTAGAAGAACCAACAGAGAAACCATTGTCAAACTGAAAATGGTGCTTCTTTCCTGGAAAACTAAGCTGCATAAGCTGGTAAAATTTTAAAAGCAGTATGAAGTTAGTTTTTCCAATAAAAAGACACACTAATATACTTTACCATCTCCAAAAAATAATTTTAACGCAGTTTCTCCACAGAAAAATAAGTTATGTACTTACCATAATGTTTCACGTGTGTTGTCCATCTTGACCTTTAATCTCACTGATGGGTTGGATCCGTCTCGGCCTTTACAAAGGCTCAAGGACTTCAGCAAAGCTTGTGGGCCTCCTTCCCAACCCATAATGCAGTTCCCTTACTTCCCTCAGATCTTGTTTGCCAACCCTGACATTATAAGGTGAGATCTTAATAAAAGGATATACAGAAGTAATAATTATGAAGGGCTAAGCTAGCACTGCTGTGGCTATGTAAGTCCAAACCCAGTGTCTACTCGGTCTCCGAAAAAATATGGAAGGGGGCATGGAGGGTGGGTTGTGAGAATAAAGGTTGAAATGGACAACACACATGGAACGTTATGGTAAGTACATAACTTCTTTATGTGTTGTTGTCAATCTCGCCTTTATTCTCACTGATGGGACTGCGTCCCAAGCAACCTGATTCCTGGATGGCTTATGGGAGAATATTTCTCAGAACCATAGAACCAAAAGATGATGTACTCCTGGAGGCCAAATCTACTTTGTAATGAGCTAAAGGTATGAGGTTTCGCCCAAGTAGCTTCAGCACAAATGTTATCCAAAGGAATCCTTGCTTGGAAAGCTGTAGATGTAGCTATTGATCTGGTTGAATGATCTTTTACAGGGAATGGAAGAGGTCTGCTGTTAAGAGTTGTAGATGTATGATATGCAAAGAGAGAGACATCTAAATATGGTACTCTTCGAGACTGGCTGACCTTTTCTGGTCTCAGAACAGGATATGAAAAGTTGGTCAGATTTTCTAAACCCAGAAGTTTTGTGTAAGCAAAAACATAATTGTCTATGTACATCTAAAAGGTGCAACATATACATTGATTAAGATTTCTTCCTGACACGACCTTAGGAAGAAAAGAGGGGTTAGTGCGCAAACAGACTCTGTCTTTATGAAAAAGCAGGTAAGGGGGCTTTGTGGACAAGGCTTGCAGTTCTGAGACTCTTCTGGTTGAGGTAATTGCGACTAAAAAGAGTGTTTTCCAGGAAAGAAACTTTATATCACTTGTGGCTGAAGGTTCAAAGGGGGAATAAATGATGTTTGTTAAAATTAAATGTAGATCCCATGGAGGAGTTGGACCCTTGTATGGAGGTCTAATCATTGTTCCTTTCAAAAAAGCTTTACAAAGTCTGTGTGACATGATCGTAGAGCCCTTTTCTTCCACATGATAACTTGAAATTGCTGCTAGCTGGACTTTAATAGTAGAAGCAGCTGCACCTTCATGAAAAAGTTTCGCTAGAAATTCCAGGACAGAATGTATGGGAGCAGAAAAGGGGTATATTTGGTTGTCATCTGCCCATATAACAAACCTGCTCCATTTACTCTTGTATAATTTTCTTGTGGAAGTCTTATAGGAGGACAACAAGATATGTTTTACTGGAGAGGAAAGAAGAGGAAACCTGGCAATCAAGGGAATTGGAGCAGCTAAGCTGTCAACTTGAGGTTTTGAAGGCTGGGATGAGCCAATCCTGACAGATGTGTCAGTAGATCCGGAGCTGAGTCCAGAATCCATGGATCATCCAGAAGATGAGGCTGTAGAAAGGAGAACCAGATTTGACAAGGCCAATAGGGAGCAATCAGGATTATTGTTGTCTCCAACAGACTGGCTTTCTGCAAAAACCTGTCAATCAGAGGAATAGGAGTGAAGACTTATAGGAGTCCCAGAGGCCAATCGTGAACAAGTGCATCCCTTGGTGACTTCCCCATAGGAGTGATCAGGGTTAAGTAGTTGCTGCATTTGGTATTGGTGGTGGCATTTGGAAGCAAAGAGATTGCAGCAAGGCTGGCACTATTTGCAGAAAATGTTTTCTGCTACATTCTGATTGAGAGACCACTTGTAAGGCCATAATATGGCCCTGCTCAATTTGGCTGCAATCATGTTGGACTTCCCCGGGATGTGCGTTGCAATCAGAAAATGCTTGGAAGACGTTGCCCGTTGCCAAACTCTCAGAGCTTCTTGACACAGGGGGTAAGATCTAGTTCCTCCTTCTTTGTTTATGTACCAAACTAATGACATATTGTCTGACTGAATCGCTATTGTTCCTAGAGGGAGAATGTTCTGAAATGCTTGCAATGCCAACAACACTGCTCCCATCTCTAGAACATTTATGTGCAGGTAAGCCTCGTGTTACTGCCAGATGCCTTGGACTGTCTTCCCCAGATAATGCCCCCTCCCCTGTCTGGGATGCATCTATAGTCACCGTGGCCTGAGGTGGAGGAAGGATGAACGGACAGCCCTGAGACTCGAGATCCTTTTTGCAGGAATTTGTTATGAGAATCTTGTGTGACATTGGCAAATTTAGAATTGACCACTGTGTCCAAAGTAACCACTGAAGTATCTGCATGTGTAGGCGAGCTAAAGGAATAAGTACAACGGAAGCTGTCACTTTTCCCAGAACTTGTAGTGTTTGTCTCACACTGGCTCTAGTTTTCTTGAATAACATTTTCACATGTAAACACAGACTGTGTAGTCTTTCGGGGGGAAGTCTTGCTATCAGCATGGTTGTATTTATCTCTGCTCCTATAAAGTTTAAAATTTGAGATGGCTCTAGAGCAGACTTGTCATAATTGATGGAAATGCCTACAGAGGAGGAAAGTTGTAATGTATAGTCTCTGGCTTGTTGCAGAAGATGCCAGCTCGGGGCAGTTATGAGCCAGTCGTCCAGATATGGAAACACCTGGAATCCTCTGCGTCTCAAGTGAGCTGCCACTACTGCTATGCATTTGGTGAACACTCTGGGGGCTGTAATGAGACCAAAGGGCAGAGCTCAAAACTAGAAGTGACTGGCTCCTAGCCATAAGCGCAGGAGCCTTCTGGATTGTCTTTCCGTTAAAATGTGGTAGTATGCATCTTGAAGGTCTATACAGCACATCCAATTGTCTTTTTTCAGAAATGGAAGTATTGACTGCAGTATCACCATCTGGAACTTGGTTTTCTTCACCAATTTGTTGAATTCGCTGAACTAAAAAGAATTTTGAGTAAGTTCCGGATCCTCTCTGGTCTGTGGGGACTTCTTGGATGACTTGTTTTTCTGAGCAACTTTTGAATTTCTAATATTGCTTGTTCCTTTTGACTTGGTGGAATGTCTGGAATGGATTTGTTGATGGGTATGGGAAAAGAGAAGGGAATAATATATCCCTTGGATATTATGTCCTGCACCCATCTGTCATTGGTTATCTTTTGCCAGGGTTCATGGTGCAGTGACAATCACCCCCCGACTCTCTCCAGAGGCAAGCAGTCGGTCAGTCCTTCAGAAGCGCTGATGGGTCTGCCAAAGTAAGTCTCTCTGAAGCCCTAATTCTGTGGGCCTCGTCTGCCACGTGGGTGGCGTCTTCCAGTACTGTTCCACCCTCTGCCCCTGGGGAAACTTCCACCCTTAGAGTCCTGGTAAGACCTTTGAGATTTTTTGAACCACATTTTCCCATTGCCCCTCTGATCCTTTGGAAATGGTCAGGAAGGTGTGGAAAAACGCACTCCAATAGCAGACAAGGTCTTACCTTCCTGTTCACACCAGGTTAGCATTTTTTTTACCTTGGGCCCAAAGAAAGATGAGCTGTCAAAGGGAGCATTAACAAAGAAAGACTTAAAGGGCTCCAGGAAATCGTAGAAGCGCATCCAGGCCTGCCTCCTGATGGAGATGCCTGAACCCACCACCCTACTCACTCCATATGCTGCATAAGAAATGAGTTTTATGCAGGAGTTTACCACAGAGTTGAGAATATCGAGCTGAGCGTTGAGCATATCTGCCACTGCATCAGCTACAGTTCTTTGGAGGGAGTTCTTTTAGCAGACCCTCTGAAGTCTGGTGAAATGAATAAGGTAATTCAGTGATTGTAATGTAAAAGTCGCTTAAGATAAGACGCACTTCCCATACCTACCCATGGTCCTAGAATCCTTATTAGGAGGATGGATAGAGGAAATGGTCTCGGAAAGTTTTTTTTTCGTGGCAGCTGCCACAACCATGGCATCTACTGCTACACCTTTGGTAAGGAAGGTTTGGCCCTTAGGGGCTGTGATATACTTATTTGGCCACCTAGGAGCAGGCTCTACAGAATCTGGGGTCTCCCAGGCCTTCCGAGAGATTGACTGAATAAGCTCGTCAGAAGGTGGTGTCACCCAGGAGGTGGAAGGGAGAGATCTGAAAGCCTTCAGGTATACAGAGACAGCGGCCGAAGGGGGCGAGGACTACCAGTCACCTCTCTGTTTCAGAATTTCCAGGATGTCTCCAAATAAGACATCCTCAGGAGTTGACCATGGGGACCCTTCTGCTTCATCGAGGTCGGTATCTGAAGTGACGGACTCCTCTGGGGAGTCCAGATGCTTCTTCTTGCATGATCTCTTCCGAAGGACTTGCTCAGTGGGATATTCTGTGAAAGTTTCAGGGGAGGGGGGAGGCCCCTGGGGAATATCCTGAGGCACTGGATCTCTCTGGGCCTTTGGAAGGAGGTGATAAGGTGAAAACATGTGCACCAACAAGGGAGGAAGCTCCAAGGAGGACTGTGTCTGGGACTGAGGAGCAGTCATCACCCTCCTCATAACCTTGAAAGCAGTCCACTCCCACTCCAAAGAACTCCCCGGACCTGACAAAAAGGATGTTGGAGCTGAAACAGACCAGGATCAGGAGAAAGAACTCCAAAGATGAGGTGGGAGCCAAACCCATCCATGCCGACGCCCCAAGAGACACAGTCAGCTCTGAGGGGATCCGAACGGGCTCCGAGGAACCGACCAGCGAATGTTGGCTTCCAGAGGTCTCCTGCTCCATTTGGGTGGAAACACTCATGGCAGAACCAGGATGCGAGGAGCTGACTGGCCCTGGACCCAAAACAGACACTAGTTGGATATTGGAGTCTTCCGGCTCTGAGACTGAAGGATGGATCGGAGGAGGAATAGGCGTCGAAGGAGTGAGATGTGTCTGGTCTGACTCCTTTGGGTTCAGATCCTAAAGAACCTGGGCCAATGCAGACATCTTAAAAAGCCTCTGCACCACTCAATCCACATCTTCATCATCTGAGACTCTTAGTACATCTATTGGCCAATGTGGGGCATCTGGTCCTAGTCAAGAAAGGAGAAGGGAGCCGAGAAGCAACCGGCTCCAAGGATAGATATCAGATCTGATAAAGGTACTCAGCTGGCTTGGGTTCTTTCAGAGCCGATGAGCCAGTAGAAGATTTTGATGCCTCCGAGGAAGTTCCTGTTCCAGAGGGTGCTGTCTGTTCCGAGGATGCTGTTAGAGCAGACACCTTAGGATATTTTTCTTTCAGCTCAGACGATGATTTCAAAGTCAGAGAAGGTCTTTTTTCCATCTTCTCATATTTGTCAGATTTAGAAGAAGCAGGATCAGATGAAATAGCCTCAGCAAATGGGGTTTTTAATAACCCCTTCAAAATCTATTTATTTTTGCGTTCCATTAATGCCCTCTGGTTAAAAGAGTGACAGATGTAACAAGACTCCTGCAAATGAAGACACCCCAAACAATAGACACATAAGGTATGAGAATCACTGAGGGGCATCTTTTTGCTACACGTCTCACACTTCTTAAACCCTAAAGGCTTACTCTCCGTTTGGGACATACTTGAAACTAGAAAACTAGGAACACTAGAAGAAACAAAGTAAAATATATATATATATATATATATATATTATATATATTTTTTTTTACACCAGCGATAGAGTAAAAGGGAAGGGGAAGTCCTTTAACTTAAAGACTTCGTCAACAGTTCTCTAACTTAAATGAATGGTTATCCTCTAACTGGAATGCCACTGTACAGGAATAAAAGAGGAAAAAGGGAAAGGAACACTCTCTAACTTAATTGGGTGGAGTTTAACACCCTCTAAGTTAAACAGACGCTAACGGAAAGGGAACAGCTAAACTAGAAGACAACAACTACTCGAGAAAAGACAATAAACTAAATAGGGAAGATACTAAACTACTGCTAACAATATAGATAAAAATTTAAAGAAAAAATTTGATAACAGAGTAAAACATCAAAAGAAACTTAGCCCAGAGCTTGCTTGAAGGTTCTTCCAGCAGCACAGCAAATGAGATCTGGGGGAAGTAAGGGAATTGCATTATTTTAGAAGTAGAGCAAAGTTCTATGACAGTAGATAAAATACATATTTCTAAGTTAAAATATACTTTCCTAAACAGAAAAATAAGTTAAAACATTAAAATGAATATGTGGAAGCTTTTTCCTCAACGGAAACTAATCTGCCCAGAAATGGAATTGTACAAAATGACTGTCAATTCTAAAAAGCCCACAGAGGAGTATTCACTTTGGCAGCAGGAAAACCATGAAGGGCTTGGTGCACAAACCCATTATTTTACTAAGGTCAGCTTAAGCTGACAAATGGTTTAGGCACATGGAAGGTACCCTGAAGCTTGGAAAGTGACTAGCTGTGGTATCCTATGCAGCATGTAACCTATACAGCTTAGGCTACTGCAGCTGTAGTCAATATTACGGACATCATGATAGTATCAGACACTTTGCTAGATCCACCTAGGGGATTTAATGTTTTCCAGGATGTTTCAAACAAATTATAACAGGAAGCTCGAACTACATTAAGTACAATGTCCGTAGACTCATGAGAAGTGTCAGACCTTCATTGACAGAAGCAGATGGTTAATGAAAGAATGTCACCAAGTTTAGAAAGCTTGACTTCTTTATAAAACCAATAATATCTTGAAATGGGAGCAAGTGACCACATTTCTTTCTGTAATATACATGCTAAACGAATAAAATAGCATTTATCCTGATCTAATTAATTCCCTTCTTTGTAAATGGATGACACAGCTGTTTTACACCAAATCTTTGGTACATACCTAGCTTTGAGTAATCTTATTAAAAACATCGTAAGAAGAATGACAATGTTATTTACAAAGTAGAAAGCCTCTGGAAAATACCAGGGTCTTGGAGAGATAGTACTGTTATCTTTTACAAGGCTATTTCTACTGTATATTTTATATATATATATATATATATATATATATATATATATATATATATATATATATATATATATACACACACACACACACACATATAGGTTCATAGGTTCAAAGGTAGGTACTAGGCTATCTGCCCGAAGGCATTTATAAGCCTAGCCAGAATGTGTTGGCTTTCGCCATCCCCTTAGATTAGTTCCCTGTGCCTCTGTCCAGCAGAGTCACTAAAGTGATCCCTGGGGTAAACTATCTGCTTCCCATCCACTCGTCAAGGTTTCTCTTGAAGAGTGTTAGCAAGGAGCTCTGCCTAATGTAGATTGGAATCTTGTTTCAAAGCATGGGAAGTCTCTGGGACAGGAATCTATCCCTCCAGCATGTCCTATTTATTGTTGTGGTGAGGTTTAGATCCCTAGAGTGTGTGGTTTGAGGGGATATGGTTTTCTTTAGGTGGAGCATGTCCATCAATTCTGGGTTGGACATGGCCTTGTATGTCAGGTAGAGATCACCTCTGAGTAGGCGGTATGCAACCGAGTACAGCTGGAGTTTCTTCAGTCGAGCTGCATAGGGCATCTGTTTGAGGCCAGTGATCCTCTTGGTGAGGTACTTGAGGTCTTTCCAGCTATTGCAGGTGAATTGTAAGGGACATCCCAAATGAGGCATTGTACTCTATGATGGGTCAGATGAGTGATGAGTAGAGGGGCACAATGACCTCTTTTGATCTGGATGCGAACCCTTTTGTGATTAGGTGGGCCACATAGAAGGATTTTCTAACCACTTTGGGAATGTGATTATCAAAGGAGAGATTACTATCTACTTGGGTCCCCAGATCTCTTATTATGTCTTCCATATTTAGGGGACTACCACTTATGTGGTAGTTTGTGGGTACTTGTTTTCCAAAGGGGATGACTATGCACTTTTTGGCATTTACCTTGAAGCCATGATTTTGACACCAGGTATCCATCTCAGTAAGACCCTTTTGGAGGATGTCCGTGTCAGCCAATGAGTCAATTATAGCCCCTAGTTTGCAGTCGTCTGCGAACTTGGTCAGCCATAGTCCTCCTGTGCTTGCCTGTACCTCTGAGAAGTATATGCCAAACAGGAGGGGTCCAAAGACTGAGGTCTGGTGAACGCCACTTGTAACTGATTTAGAATTGGATCTAGCTCCCGAAACTCTCACTGTGTGGGTTCTGTCCATGAGCCAGTTGGCAACCCATCTTGTGACATAGGGGATTATGTTCATGCTGGTGAGCTTGTCTATAATACCAAAATGGGGAATGGTGCTGAAGGCCTTTGCAAGGTCTAGAAAGGCAGTGTGCACCACCTTTCCTTCGTCTGTAGCCTTGGTAACTGTCTCAAAAAAGTCCAACAGGTTTAGGAGGCATGATCTGCCCTTAACAAAGCCGAACTGGGTAGGGTCCAGTGTTTGGAGGTTCCCAATTTCTCTGTTAATGAGTTCCATGATGATGCGCTCCATAGCCTTGCAGACCAAGCTAGTCAGGATTATAGGGTGATAGTTCCCGGGGTCTGCTGTGGCTCCAGCTTTGTGGAGCAGAATAACCATTGCTGTGCGCCACTCTATGGGTCTGTAGCCTGTGGAGAAGCTGAGTTTGAACAGTGTGTTTACGTGAGGGGTTAGTTCGTCTTTCAGCTCATGTAGGATGCAGCCTGGGACACCGTCCGGTCCCATTGATGCTGTGTTTTTGGCTTTGGAGAGGGCTGTTTTAACCTGAATGTCTGTGATTTCAGGGACACTACATTCTTCTGGTATGGTTATGGGCCCTTTTGGGGGTGAGAGGGGGGTGAAGTTTGCACTGAACTCGTCTGCCACTATGTTGGCGATATTGGTCAGTAGAGTGTATTTTGTGCAATTCTGCACTAACTACAAGCAGATCTGAGCATTGCCACTTAGGTTCTTGACATAGCTAAAGAATGCCTTGTGGTTATCTTTGGAGTCCTTGGCAATTTTTCTTTCGAAGCTCGCCTTGGATGATTTTATGAGGGATTGTAGTTTCTTGCTGATGCTTCTCAGGGATGTCTTCCCTTCTTGGGATTTTACTCTTTCCTGTACTAGTTTCCTCCTTCTATTGTACAGCTTGCTTATGGCAGGGGTCCACCAGACTGGTTTCCTTTTCTTGGAGGAGTGAGTCTTGGTTTTGCTTGGGATAGCACGATCCATGCATTCTTGTACATACCCATAGAATGCATTAGTAAAGGATTTTGCAGCTTGGAAAGCGTTATCCTTTAGCATGGGGGCTTTGAAACTTTCCACCTCGGTCTTAAGTAACGTGAAGTTTGCTTTTGAAAAGTTTTTCACGGTGGTTTCCTTGTCCAAGGTTGGGATTGAATGTGGATATCCAGAGTGATTTGTTTATGGTCAGATCTAACCAGCGAGGGGCTGACCTCCGGTGTGGAACACCGATCGCCCATGTTGGTGTTGACCAGGTCCAATATGTTGTCACCTCTGATGAGAGTGTTGACCAGTTGATCCAGGGTGTTTGAGTTTATAAATTCTAGGAAATGTTGGGCAAGGGAGTTAGTGCTTGAGTAGTTCTCCCAGTTAATGTTTGGGTAATTGAAATCACCCAATATTAGGGTGTTTGGTAGGACCTTTATGTTTCCCAGTGTTTCCAGAAATGCGGAATGGGGATCCTGGGGCATGGTGAGTGATATGTAGCAAGCTACAATTTGAACTGCAGTTTTGCCAATTGTTAGTTGCACATGGATGATCTCTGAAGCATCATGCTGTGCCACTAACCTAGAGGTGTGGGTATCCTTGATGAATATGGATACACCCCCGCCTTTTGTATTTTGGTCTGGGTTCTGTGACCAGAATGCATGGTATGAGTTGTAGCCTGGTAGTGCTGGGGTGCTCTCTGGACCCTTAAACCAGGTTTCTGTTACTGCACATATATCGATTTTCTCCATACTGAGGAGTGCCTCGAGTGCATGCATTTTGAGGTTTAAACTTCAGGCATTGTGTAGCATTACCGTCAGTTTTTTGTTACTTGTGCTATTTATGGCGGTATGTTTGTCTTTTGAGCCTTGCCTAAAAAAGGCACTATGGGGGTGGCAAGAGCCTTGGCCAGTATTCGAAAACCTAAGGGTGACAGGTGCAAGCCATCTCTAGCGAAGCCGCGTGGCTTGTCGAGCATGTCATCACAGGCGGACAGATACTGAATCCCCTTTGAATGACACCAGAAACTTAGCCAATTGTTGAAATTGATAATTTTTTTCTTTATACAGTGGTATCATTCTTGGTGAGGGCAGGATGCTACTCAGGGTCAGGGTCATACCGGCCTGGGCTACGTGATCAGAGAGCTCTTCCATGTCTCTTTTCATGTAGTCCAGGGAGGCATGGCTCAGGCCATTCACACCAACATGGACAATGACAGAGTTGTATTTGTACTTGTTCTGGAGTGACCTGAGTGCTTGTGTTATGTGGCGGATCCTGGCACCCGACAGGAAGCTAACAGTAACCTTCTCCTTATTCAGCCTAGTGAGTGGGACGTCATTGTGCCTGGCTATAGAGTCACCTATTACTAGTGTGTTGGGTATGTTATTTTGCCTTAAGGGCTGTGATTGCATGGCACACTGGTTTTGTGAAGCAAGTGTTTCATGGTTTGTGTTGGGGGGATGGTGGTTGCTTGGATGTCAGCTTTGGAGGTCTCTGTTGCTTTTGCAGATTTTTATTTAGAGCCTCCGAGTATGTTTTCGTGTATTTATGTGTGGTTTTTGCCTGTGCTGGTTTAATGGGTCTGTGTGAGACTGGTGGTGTGATGCAAGTATTTCCCTTCTCCTCTTGACTGTTTGATCCAATCTTGGGACGAGAGAGCTTAGCCTCCAGTTTGGCTGTTTAGTTGCATCTCTCGCATGTATTAGTGTTTGGTGGTAGGAGAAGAAGGTTGTCTGTGTACATGAGGCAGTTGTAACACTGTCTCAAAATGCCCAGATTACATCTGAAACTGCCCTTTGGACATGCCTGGATAGGTACAGTGAACTGTTTTACTGATTGGCTAGTAAGGTCGAATAGAGAGCCTTGTCCTTCTGTACAATATAGGGGGGTCTAGTGCTAGGGTTTATAAGTGCTTGCTATGAGATTTGAGTAAGTGCCGGGCTAAGAAATGAATGGCTTGAATGCTTAAGTTGAAAGTTTGTCTAGTTCCATGGGAAAAAAAAACATGTGTATATATATATATATATATATATATATATATATACACACACACACACACACACACACACACACACACATACATATATATATATATATATTTTGCTATTCCTGTAAAACTTTTTTAACATTACAGAGAATCATCTAGATGGAACTTTAAAGACAGAAATCATCTTTTAACAATATATCACATTCTTCCTTCTTACCCATCATTTTATGATGCAGCTGAAAGAAACGTATTTAGTACTTGAATTTTTCATAATTTATTTCTGACATACTGCCAGTTTTATTTGGACTTCTCATGTTTGTAAGCTTTGTATTCCTTGATTTCTTTCCTACAGGATATGTAGAGCATTTGATTCCATAGCCCTGTCAAACAACTTTGTTTTAATATTTCCTATTAAGTGCTTTAATGAAAATTACTTAACAATGCATTATTTTATTATGCAATAGAATTCATCCACTCAGTTGCTGTTTATAAAGGCTAAATTCAAATTCCAATCACTACTATTTCAAAGAGCCACCATGTTCAGATTCATTTCAAATAATGTGGGCATCTTGACATATCTGACACCTTTGTAAGGAGCAACCATCTTGTGATTCTGCCCACAATTTACCACTTATTTTTAATCTAGTTGCGTCTTGAATTTCATTGCCAGCAGTGGTGGCTGGTGACTTCAAATTAAAGGAGGGCTGCAGGAGACAGCTGAATGGGTGGGGCCAATGGGAAGGGGTGTGGTCACATAGACAGGGGCGGGGCTATGCTCAAAACCACCACAACTGGAACTTTAATTAACTCATTCCCTCCAGTAGAGCTCTTTTGAATGTGTACCTTTAACTCCTAGTGGGCGTGGCTTCAGCATTTAAAAAGTTGAAGTTATCATATTACATTTTTAACAAATACCCATTGACAGAGGTCATATATCAATACAATTGTGTCTGCTATCATGTATGCTTCAAGATAAAATTTTCTGATACCTTGTATGTAACATGATTTTGGAATTATTAATGCAAATATGAACAGGCAATATCTGACGCCTAGAGAGCAGTAGGCTGTAACTGCAGAAACGCATGGAGACGTCACTTGGCTATAACTACCCTGGGTGCCAAACAGTCATTACGAGAATCCAATCAAGACAAAATGAAGTGTAGAAGAAAAAAATATTTCAATGCATTGGCTACATGACAACTTACTTATTATCCAGATGGAAACAGGTTGTGAGGCATGAAAAAATAAATTACTTTTTAAATACATTACTGGAATGCCAGTCAAAATCAAGTATAAAAACAAGCAGCACTCAACTCAAACCACTACTCCTTGCACTGCAGTTCTAATTATAATTTATATTCAGCTTATTAAAATTACCAAGTAACATGCAATCTCTGTGATACCCCCACTTGTAAAAATGTTTCTTATCCAAAAAAGACCTGCTGCCTGACACATCTATCTACTTATTTCATGGGGAAGACATGATCAAAGTAAAAAATGAACAGCAAACAAGAAACAAGCTCAGGATAAATTGCTTAAAAAATTCCTGCACAAATTATGGACCACACATGATAGACTGGCATTCTGTTTAGTTTACGGGTAAGCCTGCAAAGATGACTGCAAGTCTCCAACAAAAGATGACTGCAAATCTCCAATAAATGTTATGAGCTTTTGAAAATACTGTAATCCTGTCCTTTTATTACAAATACTGTCATATGCATTTCGATACCCAAGGCTTATACATTATCTAGTTATGTAAATATTCTTTGCATGGCAACAACGAAAAGGCTTTCAATGCTGGTAATTCTTTAACAGTATGCTTATTAAAGCTTACTTGCATCTTACAATCTCCAACAAGCTTACCTGATGCTCATTAAATCATTGCTACTTAAACAGAGCAACAGGGCACTGTGACAGCATGCATTTCCTGAATAATAAGAAGCATAAATCAACAGTATAAAAATCTGACAGAAAACCAGAGCATTCTGCAAAATCAAGGACAGATGAAAAGCCACGGTCGTACTTGTGGTCTACCTTGGATGGGGGAATACTCTGCACACTTACACTGCATAACTGCTCCTTGCCTTCCTTGGACACATCCAGAGCCACTACAATGGGGAGTGGGGTGCAACAAGTATGTCACAATTTGAAATGTCTCTGGCTGACAGTGATGGCTCTGACACTCATACCTCTCAACTTCAGAGCAAGAAATCTGGACAAAGCCATACACAGAACTAGAAGTGGGACACAGGCCCAAAAAGAAGGACAATTTTTAAATATTGCTCTTATTAACTTAGGTAATAGAACAGTAGTAGGTCTTGCATTAGTACGAATTTTCTGAAGGGCATGAAATCTGATACTCAAATGTCTGCCATTATTTTCTAACTTCAATCTTTAATGACTTGCCACTAATTTGCCAGAAAACCACAATTTTATGAAAAACAGACCTAAAATGCGATGCAAAAATATAAAGTTGCCAGACAATACAGCTGGGAACCTGTCAAAAAAGGGACACCTTTTTAATATTAACACTGTTAACTTGAGCAGCTAACAAAATAAGAGCATCTACATGCATTTCTGAAATAAAATTAATCTATAACTCTGATCATTACAGTTATATATAATTGTAAACCCTCCACGTTTTCTTCCAAAATTACCATTTTGAGGAGAGATTATTAGGGGAGAGCAACATTTTGAGCCAAAATTGGGGATAATTGAGAGGTTTGGATATTCCTAATTCTACAAAGCGATTTGCACATACCTCTCAACATCTTAATGCAGGAAATCTGGGGACAAGGCCAAATATATTGGGGGAACATACAAACACTACTAAAAATTGCTCTTGTATAAACTTAAGACAGTTGATATAATAACAGGTCTTGCATTAGCATGCATTTTTCTGAAGGTTATGACGTCTGAAACTCAATGTCTGTCATTTAGTGACTTCGTTCCTAAATGATTTGCTAGAAAACCACAAATTTTATGAGGAACAAACCAAAGATAAGAAGCAAATATCTATATGGACAACTGAGAGGTATAGTTCAACCAGGGCTGTCTGAGTTTGCTACCCTTCCCCCCTCACAAAATCATGGTCGAATGGAGCCTCCCCCTGCAGCCATTCCAACGTCCCATTCCTTGGTTATTTTGCCCCATTTACCATAAACACTGTAATGTGCATACTGCTTTACTTCTGCTATGATTTAGATTTCATTTGAAAGTTTTAGTTTGCATTTTACAGCACAAACCCTAATAAATATCTGTTAAACAAAGCAATGCAATCTCACAATGAAAATAGACTTAGCATTAAAACTTCTCTGCCCTTGAAACTCACATGCATTGAAACAGCATTGAAACCCACATTCAAAGAAAATACATTTTGCCAGTGGCAGATAAAGATTAACTCTGGGCTGTTTTCAAAATCATAGGCCCCTCGAACATGAAACATACACATGCTCTTTGATACACCTTCCTGACTGTATTACATTATATTCCTTGTGCAATAAGTACAGTTGTTAGAGGGCATTTTAAATTTATTGTTTTGATCATTTTTACAGTAAACAATGAAACAAAAATGCATGCACCAATGACAAAACTGCCCAATTCAGAACATTTCCATCATAAAATGTCTACTCAACCTTCTATAGTCCACCAGTATCCGTAAATATGCACAATCTCTGAAGTAGTAAAATCCACATTAAAGAAATCTGTAACTAATAAAGAGGTTGCTGCTAGCAAACAACTTTATATGTCATTGTTTCATCTACAAATAAAGTGCCTGTTGCCCTTTAAGAATAAATTGCCTTTGTTGCATGCATTAAAAAAATGATAAGCTAGTAATACCGCAACAGGAAATGGATAGCAAACTGATAACAGGTTCATAGTTACTAGGTATCTTTGCCAAAAAGGACTGCAGCATCCACCCCCTTTACAACACAATACAGTATTAGCAATGCATCTACCTACTGTGGGAGTAGAACCCACAGCCATATCTCTCAACTGTAAAGATTTTCACAGAATGTCCAGATTTTTGTCTTATATTTTTGGTGTGTTCCATATAAAATCTGTGCTTTTCTGGCAAATAGTTGAGGATATAAGTCATTAAATAATGACAAACATTTGAGTTTAGGAATCCACATCCTTCAGAATATTCATGCTAATGCAAAACCTATTATTCTATCAACTTTCTAAGTTTGTAAGAGCAATATTTAAAATTTATCCCTATATGTCCCCCCATCATTTTAGGCTTTGTCCAGATTTTTTGCTCTAAGAGAGGTATGCCCACAGCCTTCTGCATCAAAAGCAAGCACACTACCTGTTGTGCTATTAACAATGCAAGCAAAGTTAGCATAAGCAGCACTTAACTTTTGTTCCCCTGCAGCTCTCAGCTCCTTGTAAAATCTACTCGACACTCAGCTGTATCTCTGAACTTTGCAGCACAAGAAATCTGGAAAAAGCCACAATTTATTGGGGGGGGGGGACAAAAGGCCAAAAACCAGGGACACATTTTAAACATTGCTTGTATAATGTTGGAAAGTTGCTAGAATAAAATGCTGTGTTACCACCATACATTTCACTGCCACTTCTTGAACCCAGGGGACCCTGTGCAAAACAGTCAGAGAAATATACCACTATGCCAAATAAGCTGAAACAGAGGAAGACAAACTTAAATTGCTACTATTTAGTGAATTCAGTTCTCACCATAGCCGTCAACCTCTTAGCAAAAAACATCTGAAAAAAAGCCAATAATGTGGGAATACAGATGCCAAACATATTCTGTGAATTCAGTTCTCACTATAGCTCTCAATGATAGCAAAAAATACCTGGACAAGGCCAATAATGGGGGAATACAGTCCCAAAACTATGGGCAAATTTCAAATATCCATGTTATAAACTTAGACAATTGCTAGAATAAAAGGTTTTATTTTACCATGTACTTTCTGAAGAATATGAAGTCTGAAATTCAAATGCCTGTTATTTTTAAAAATTTGTTAACCAGGAAACTAGTCTGACTTGGAACAAAACAAAGCCAATTTTCAGCAGAGCAGGGAGAAACACTCCAGACACATCTGTGTAAGGGATGGGAGGACATGCAGACTCCACACAGAAGGCACCCCAGCCAAGAATCAAACCAGAGAACCTGTAGCTGTCAGGCAACAATGCTACCAGTGCACCACTGCACTACAAACCTTTGCAAGGAAATATGAAGATACAGAAACCACATATCTTATGAGGAACAGAAAAAATATAAGGCAAAAATCTACATTTTTTTACAAATAGTGGTGGGTAGGGAATTCAGGTCCTTGCCACCTGCATCCAAGGTACAGGGTTCAAGCCTGAGTATTTCTACCCACCACTATGTGTTAACAAGGGCATTTTACACACAGACACACACACACACACACACACACACACACACACACACACACACACACACACACACAAACTCCATTACCTGTAAATGGGTCCGGAAGCAGTAAACCAGGTCCAACTCCATTGTCTCGAAGCAGCAAACCCGCACTTGACTTAACGCTTCCCTGCAAGAGCTTCAAACTCAACTTACCTCACTCCTGATTGGTCCTGCGCTCGAATCCCTGCTCACCTCTCTCCTGATTGGTCCTGTCTGTGGATCAAGTAGTCCGAAGCTCCTCTGTTCTGTGTGGTCGTCTACCGCACGGCATCTTGGGCATCTGCGGGGCAGAAAATACCTTCTCTGCATCTGGACTGCTGACTCAGGCAGTCAGAGTTCGCACCGATTTCTGGGCATCTGCGGGGCAGTCTGAGTGTGCCCGCACATGTGGGCAGTTCCGGTACTTGTTAAAAAAGAAACATTTTTTTTAAAGTTTATGTTTCACGTTATTTATTTATTTTATTTCTAGGTGGGAGGGCTGCAGTCCTATAGCATGAGCCGCCCCTGATTGCCAGGCAAGCTAGTCACAGTTATTTTTCCTTTACAGGTACTGGTGAAGTAAGTGCCTGTTCTTTATGGTTTACTTACAAGCCAATGGCAATTTTTTGGGCTTACTGTTTATTGAAAATTAAATATTGAAACAGTGAGCCATAAAATAAATAAATAAATAAAACACAAAAAATCTTTTGCTATATAGCGGTGTAGATACTGTGGTAGGCTGCTGTGGCATACTGTTCTTAAAGGTCTTGAGTGCTAAGTTCATCAAAGGAGGAGGAGTTGTGTCTGGAAGTAATGATCTATATCTGCTGAGTCATTATTTATTATTCATTTATTTTATTTATTTTATTTTACATTTATTGAGTGGGCTAGTCCAACTGGATATATGTCCATTTTCAGTGGAGGCCCAGGGAGATAAGCTCCACATACACAAGAAAATTTAAAAAGGCATTGATACATTGCAAAAAAATTGGAAACAGTATATATCATTGTGTTGGGCATAATAAAAAGAAAGAAGTATCCTGGTCTGAGCAGATGTAGTATTCATGTCAAGAAATAGGACAAAGGTAACTAATTAAGTATATAGTCAAATAAAAACATGACAACAAAAAACACCAACAACAGAAAAAAAATACAACTAATGGTGTGAACCAGCTATGGATATTCACACCAAATTTCTACAAGGCAAATATTCTACTGTAAAGCTTCACAAGAAATCATAGGTTGTAACAGTTGTTGTTAAACATTCAAAGTATGTACAAGGATATTAATTAACGGTATAATCACACACACCTTATTGTCAAAAGAAAAGAAACAAGATTATATTTATAAGAGGGCTAATATCTAGGGAAAGATTAGATAGTTAGTCTGGGTTAACACAGGGGCATAACCAGTGTGATTTAAAATAGGGTTTTAGTTTGTTTTTAAATAGGTTGGTTGATGCTAGGGAGGTTATGTGATTAGGGAGGTTGTTCCAGGTTTTGCCAACTGTATTAGAGAATAATGCGTCACCAGCTGAATTGTTGATTTTAGTTATTTGTGCTAGTAGTTTGTTAGTTGAAGGTAGGGTTTTCAGATTGTTACAGGGGGGTGACAAGGGTAAAAAGTATTGGTGTGTTTGTTGGTTGATACAGGATCTTATGGGCTACTATTAGTTGGTTCAACAGTATTAGATTTGATAATTCTAACCAGCCTAGTTGATTTAGATTGATACAGTGATGGGTTCTAAAGGTAGACCCGGTTGCAAACCTGGCGATATTGTTGTAGCAGGTAATCAGCTTGCTCATATTCTTTTTACTTAGTTTACTATAGACAGGGGAGGCATATAGTAAGGTAGAAATGAGGTGGGTATGGGCTATAGTGGTCCTGGCTAGTGGAGTCAGGAAGGGTTTGATTCTGTAGAGGGAACCTAATTTTTTATTCACTGTTTTTATAGTGTTATTTATATGAGACTCAAAAGTGAGGTTATTATCAATTAGTACACCAAGTAGTTTTGTAGTGGGATCAGGAGATATGATAGTGCCATTGCTAGATGTTACAGTAAAGGTAAGTGGGGAGGCCCTACAAGTAGGGGTGAATAGCAGCATTTTTTGGGGGGGGTTTGGGTTCAAGAGGAGACACCGGTCCGGAAACCAGTTTTCAACTATGTTAAAGGTATTTTGGGTTACGGACTGGAGTTCTAATGGGGAACTGGCTGAACATATAAGTGTGGAATCATCCTCATACTGAATGCAGATAGCTTGGGGGATTACAGAATGAAGGTCATTTATAAAGATAGAGAAGAGGAGAGGACCCAATATGGAGCCTTGAGGGACACCAAGGGTAACTGGGAGGTGGGAGGACAAGGTATTTCCCCAAAGTACAGCCTGTTGCCTATTATTTAGATAGGACTGGAACCACTGTATAGCAAGTGCATCCATTGACAGGTTTTTAAGTATGTTAATAAGGAGGTGGTGGTTAACCATGTCAAAGGCTTTTGACAGATCAAGAAAGAGGGCTGAGGATAGTGTCATTGTTTCGATTTCTATTAATGCAGTCGGTGAAGGATAAAAGAGCAGAGGTAGTGCTATGAAATAGTCTGAATCCATGTTGGCAGGTGGCTTTTGTCTAGTAGATAGCTTAAAAGTTGCTTATGAATGCATTTCTCCATTATGTTTGCCAATGGGGATAATATGGCTATAGGCCTATAGTTGGATAGCTCTTTGGAATTACTACCTTTGTGCAGGGGGATAATGCGAGAAATTTTCCAGATTGATGGGATGGTTCTTTCAGAAATAATTCTATTAATGAGGATGGATATGGGGTAGACTATGGCTTTTGCTGCTTTTACAGATATTCTGCAGGTAATGGGTCAGCAGAGAGTGTGGTGGGTTTAAGTTTCTGGATAAGGTTACAGACAAGGAATGTGGGAACAGGATGAAAATGAAATAGAGGGGGGCTGTTGGAGTTGGCAGAGTAAGAGTGTATGACACCACGGGTTAAATGATTGGCAAGGGATTGAACGGTTTCTGTGAAAAAAGTGTTAAAGGAGTTGGCTATTTGAATGTGATTATTGTGGTCAGGGCCTGAGAGAGCAGGTGTGCTTGACAGCCCTGGGTGGAGGAGTTTATTGATGCTGGACCAGAATTTTAGAGGATTGTTTTTCTGGGTTTGCTGAAGCTGACAGTAAAAGTTTCTTTTATCAGACAGTATGGCTTTTTTGTTTAATTTCTTAGCTGTCTGAAATGTAATTGATCTGTGGAGCTTTTTGTTGAACACCAGCTGGCCCAGAGTTTATTTCTTTGGTGGAATTTTGTTTGGTAGTTTTAGAGAGCCATGGGGCTGGTTTAGTTCTAGTTCTAATTTTCCATGTTGGGGCATAGCAATCTAGAGTGGCTAAGAATTTTGAATTGAAGTAGTTGACTGCATCATCTAGTGGGAGGTGTATCAGTGGAGACCAGTCACAAGCTCTAAGTTCTGTTTGCAAGTTGTTAGGGTGAAAGTTTCTGTTAGTCCTTATTGTCCTGTAAATGCTAAGGTTTGGAATCTCAATCTTGTATCTAATTAGAAAAGTGGGTGAGTGGTCACTTATATCTTCAGAGAGGGTGCCCATTATATAAGTTTGTTGGTGACTATTAGTGAGAATCCAATCATGGGTGCTTTTTTTGTTATTAAATTTATTGGTTCTAGTAGGGGATGTAATGGTTTAGGTAAAGCCATATAGGTTAATATGAGTAGAAGACTGCTCAGATAAACAAGATTTCCAGTTTATATTAAAGTCACCAAGTATTACGGTTTCTTGTGAGTAGTTGGTTGAGGGCCAACTGAGGATAGCTTCTAATGTGTTAGTATTATTCCCTGGGGGGGTAGATGCAGATGATATATATGGATTTACATTTATTGAGCTGTATCCTGGAAATAAGAATTTCTGCATTACTAGATAGTGGAGGTTTGGAGTCAATTGAGGTGACTTGTAGTCCATTTTTATAAAGTATGGCTACTCCTCCACCCTTCTTGACATTACGGTCAAGTCTCAGGATATTGTAGCCAGGGGGAATGACTACACTGTCTTGTATTGATGACTTAAGCCATATTTCAGTGAGACAGAGGATATCAAATGAATGTACATCTATAAGGGAATGTAGGTAAGCAACCTTATTATTTATGCTATGAACATTAAGATGAGCTATCAGGAGAGAGTTGGGAGGCCTGGTAAGCAAGTGTATGTTAGTAGGAGTTGGTGTGATAGGACTTGTGGTTGTGCTAGAATGTGGAACAGGGTTTGGGTGTATGTTGCCATCTATGAGGGAGTGGACCTGTACGCTCAGGATGAGTTGTAGAAATTTATTAATTAGGTTCTGCGATTTCCTGGCTCTTGGGCTACAGTAAGTAATGTGTGTAAGTCGGTAAAATTTGGCTGATAAATACTTTGGTGGACAGGATGTGTTATTATAACTATAAGAAAGGATAAGTGGTGGTGTAGAGGTTTGCCTATTGAGGTAGTGAAACCCTAGATGGTGATGGTGTTCGTAGAAGGTAAGTAAGTAAGGTATAGATAGAATACTTAGGAAAGAGAATAAGAGTAAGGGTTTGAGGTAAGTTGGAACAGTTAAAGGTGGCATAGTAGAAGAAATTCAGTTGATGTTAGTATACAGGGGTATGTACAGATAGTTTACTAATGGGGGCAACAGAAGAGGATTATTTATGATAAATTACTGGGATAGATATAGTTTATTAAGATGAAGAAAGTTTTAGCACTTTAAGGGGGATTGAGCTTGTGATTTGTGGTAAGGCGTGTATAAATCTAGAAGAACTGAGGGTGGGTAAGATTTGGGGGCAGGGTAGGAGAGCAGAGTGAGCTCCACTTAAATATATAATTAATTATATTACTGT